>NC_090442.1:739390146-739625146 GCF_031143425.1 Pleurodeles waltl | reverse complement strand
GTTCTTGTACAAGTCAGGTGCATTACAGCATATGGTCAGCATATGAATATGAGATTGAACAAGGGAGAGTCCAATTGTGTCAGATTGTTGAATGCCATTCCCTCCTAGTCTGAGTAATTTGGAGACCAGTTTGGAGAATATGCTGTTTTGCAAGGCCCGATTTGTTATAATGCATCATCTTTTGTAAGCAACTATTGGATAGCCTTAGGAAGTAAAATAGAAAGGTCTCTTGATAGATTTGGATGCATATACCAGTAGAGCTGCGAGTGCCATCGATAATATCAGTTGAACTAATTATCCTTTCTTGCATCAATTTATACTAATGGAAAATTAAGGTGTAGCAATATTGCCACACAAGCACATTTATCGACATACGAAACATAGCAATTATTTCATGTCTGATCATCTTTAAGCATGTCTCTAGAAGCAGATCATTTGACCCATGGTATTTGTTTATATTTGTGAAGACTTATGCTGCCTTCTGAAAGTTCAGTCCTCTTAAGTGCAATTACAGTTATGTAAACAAGCATTTGCAATGCAATAGGTCTCCCATTTGTTTGAGTTAGAGCTATTGGCATTGTAAATTCCTAACTGGACCTTTCTTGCCACATAAATTGGTCAACCCTGCCTTATAATTTTGTCTTTTCCTGCTTTATAATTCCAGTGGCCCTCCATATAACTAAAGCACTTCCATTTACCTTCTTCCTCTATCTGCAGAAAAAACTGAAAATGTTGCCATTTAGCATCCTGAGTTAAATCTGCCGTGCTAAGTCCAATATAATACCACTTTCACCACCCCACCATCAGAGTTGCTGGCTGCCTAATACAATTCCCCATAAAAAAAGACAAGAAACCACAGAGGAGAAATAAACTAGAAAGGTCACCCATCAAGAGGGTTTAAAGAGTCAAAGTGTAATAAGGATGTTAAGTTGAACTGAATTATGGTCATAATTGTAATAAGGAGAGATTATTTAAACATATACAATTATCATATAAACCTTTATCAGAAATAAACTTTTGGCATTAGACTGTAATGCTCAAAACAGCCTCTAGAGGGCACCATAACAAAAATATCATTTGTAAGAAACATGGTCATGTAACCATATTGTTAGCCCCTAGAGGGGTTAACCCAATGAAAAGACAGTAATACACTGTAACCATATACTTGGCCCCTAGAGGGTGTTTTAGGGCTAGCAGACCTAGTGCAATATTACAAACAAGGCCTTTAAAACAAAAAACTTCACCTAGCTGTAAAACAAAAGTTGTAGCCATGAGAAAGCTTGACACTGAATGGTGGGAGGGGTTATTTTGGGGTCCCCACTAGCCTCGTGGGGGCCCCAGAGATGATGTAGACAGTGTTTTGAAGTCGGTCCCGTTGTCCTAGGACCACCACATGCTGTTATGAGCAAAAATGTTTTGTAAAAGTATTGACCTGCAAAGCACTATGGGGTGAGTTGTTGTGATGTGAATATTACAGTATGTTGACTGCAATGCTCAGAACAACCCCTAGAGAACACAACAATGAAAATGGCATTTGTAAGAAGCATGGTCATGTAACTATATAGTTAGTCCCTAGAGGGCATAACCACACAACAAATATGGCAAACATAAAGCAGTGTAACCATATATTTAGCCCCTAGAGGGCATAGTGTATTACATATATTCAGGGGTAGCTGGCCTGTAACAATGGTATTTACAAACAAGGCCATTAAAACACATGCTATTCCCAGCCTTAAAATAAAATACCGAGTGGTGGGAGGGGTTATTATTTTGGGGTCCCCTCCAAAGTAGTGTGGGGACCCAAAGATGATATAGACAGAACACGCTGTTCTCAACGTTTTGGTCGTGGTCCGATTGTTCTAGGACCACCACAGATGGGAGTTATGAGCAAAAATGTTTTGTAAAATTAATTCCCAGCAAAGCATTATGGGGCAAGTTTACTGAGTGCAGTGAATATTGTAGTATCGGCTGTCCTGTTTTGCCGAGAGCTGCTTTCGCTTTGAGGATTTCTGTTTTATGTAAAGCATTCATCAATTTCAAGTGTTTTAAGAGAAGAGCCACAAGAAATGACTTTGATTAGGTAACTGAACAATGTGACCAGCGCTCCAGTACTGCTGATCCAGTTCATACTGTTGTGCCCATTTGCGATATGAGCGCCATGGCCAGCATGAAGAGCAGATACAAAACCACGCTGAAGTATATTGCCAATTGTGCAGTAACCTATGTAACAGGGGCAGTCTGCAAGGCGTGAGAAAAACTGCCTCAAGGTGGGACAAATGTAAACCATTTACCAATTACATCAAGTGATTTTTGAAAGGCATGCCCATGAACAAGTGACTGATGGGCATGACATGGTTAAAAGCTTACAATACTTACAAAAGGTCAAACTGCTTGCACGCTTGACCTAAAAAGAGAAATCTATGAAAAAACATGTAATTGGTGTATTGGTTTGGAAAACTCCTTTTACCACTAGATCTTATAACAAGTAATAGCCAAATGTCATTGCCACAAGGGCCTGCCCATCCCTTACTCAACATAAGTAAACTGATAAACTTAAACATCTTCTCCTTCCTCCACTCCACTTTTTTGGTAAGATCACCATGAATTGACACCCAAGGACAAGGCATACTCTAATGGTTGTTCTTCGTCAAATGTGCAGTACAAGAGTAATGGGTAAATATTGTCCTTTCCTACATTGAAAGTAATTTTGAAACGTCCAGTGCTCTCAACATGCCATTTCTGATAGAATGTCCGATGCTAAACAATGTCCTTTCTTACTTTGGACACTGCAACACTTTCTGGATTTTACATTTTCTCTAGTGCATATTCTCATTTGAGTCTTATTCGTTTTCTGACCCCTTTTCTTCTGGTGAGTATGGTCCGGTAGGTTTCTTGCTATTAACAATACTACTCTGTCTATTTACTGGAGGTTTAACTGAAAGCAAGCAAGAATGTGCTCTTGCATATTATCACTTTAGTTTGTTTCCTTCTCAAGATATTTGCTCTGTTTGTATTGGTCAAGTCTTGAAGGGTTTGACTCTTATGTCTACAAAGCAAATTAAGTACTGTTCTTGCTGTATTTGTGATCTCCTCTTTATTTTTGAGAATATTCTCCTTTTTCTCAAGTATGTCTGTATGCACTCATTCCACCCTATTAACCTGGTTGAAAGTTTTCTACAGTTAGTCTTCTTTTCAGATATTTGAAACGGCTCATAGATTTACTTCTCCTTATGGCACTCCCTCGGACACCTCTTGGACGTATAACGCTGATGTTCTTTCTGTGTAATGTTTTCCAGCTTCTTACACTTCTTTTAAATAAGAACATTCTACAGATTTTGGTGTTTCACTTCTGTCTGTGGTTCATTTTATGTGTGATTAGCACGTAGCTCATTTGACACCCACTCTGAGAGTTGTGTATGTTGTTTTTATGACACTAATAAATTCTTCTTGAAGACTTCCAAGGAAATAATGGAGTCTGATCTTTAGGTAGTATAGTTTTAATGCTCCTGTTTTGTTCAGTTTTTCTTGTGGGTACAGGGCAGTCCTTAATTTAAGCTGGTGGCTTCCGGTGCTCTGGCACGTAATTGTCAACACCAGGACTCATGACAGCCAGACACACTGTGGTGCTGTTTATCTAATTTGTCGACAGTTGTTTAATTATATGTACATTGAAGATGATTAATACATGCCAACCAAAACTGTGAAAATAGCTTAGGTGGCAGGTACTTGTCACTTTTAATGTATAAAAAGTCAAAATTGTTATTAGCAGCACTGTGGGTGGTGCAAGCTACAGTGGTCACCGGACAAGGGCCTTGGCATTTATTTCTTTGCAAATTAAGTACTTGTACAGGGTAAACTATTGCATCCTTCAGTAATAAACATTGTATTAATAATAAGCCCAAGGTCAGCATAAGTCCCCACATACAGGAAGAAGAGGAGGAAATCCTTCCTCAACGCATCTTCTAGGCCCTGAAGTGGATGAGTTTCACTGACCCAAAACTCATCTGAACAAGAAAGGACCATTTTCTGGATGTCCTGAACTCAGTGTAAAACACCCTTAGTCCCCATGTCAGATAACATTGTGCACGTCTGTTTTCCATATACCAGGGTCACATTTGTGATGGTTCCATTAATTTGTAAGCCTTCCCCGAGACTGTGCATTCACTGTCACTTGCAAGACATTTTGTTTACTTATAGGGGGCTTAGGGATTGCCCATTGCTTACCATTGGTTGGCTTCATTGCCACTCATTACCTTGCTTGTCTTTGGTGATCATGTGTCAGCTTCACTTTCCCTTTGTGTGCTTGTCCCTCCCCAGGAGCGTGGCTTAAATATTTGTCCCTCCACTGATCATTTTCTAGTTCAGTGGTTCCCAGCCTGTGGTCCGGGGACCCCTGGGGGTCCACAAAACCTCCTCAGAGGGCCCGTGACTGCTCAGAAAATTTAATAATATTAACAGATTAGGTCCCCAGATTTCAGTAATGACTCATTGGGGGTCCACTATTCCAATATTAATTTGTGGGGGTCTCCGGGTTCCAGTACTGATAAAGTGGGGGTCCACAGAAGTCAAAAGGTTGGGAACCACTGTTCTAGGTAATTGTTTTAAAATTATTTGTGGGGAAGCACTTTGCAAGATGTTTTTTCAGCTGTTGCCCTCATGTACTTCTCCACCTTCTGTCTGCTTGCTCCCAGCCCTTCCCACACTCCGTTGCCGGTCTACTTGCTCCCATCCTCTCACTCCATTGTCCTTCTGCTTGCCTCACCCTCTCCCTTCCTGTGTTGTACTTGAGCTTGATAGCACTTTATTTGGGTTTTCTCAAAATATTCCTCCATAGTACTATTGGTAGCATTTCGATCCTGTTATCAGAAAAGTGCACATTTTCGGAACTTCTTCAGTATTCTGTCTCACTGGAGAATCCAAAGTGTGTTTTTGTTGTATAAGCCGTTTAGCACAATGGTGTGTTGTAGCAGAATTCATGTTTTTAATGTGAAATAAACAGTTTCACTACGTAATGGATAAGAAAATAATTGTATGAAAGGCAGAATATATCGAAAGGTGTAATATGTTGTTAAGTAACAAACAGTCCAGACCATGTAGCCGATTGACATATTTCTTTATTCATAATTTCCTTTTTTGAAAGTAATCATTCTGCAGGAAATTTATGTAGTGCTGTAAAGGTCAGTCAGTACCATATTGCTGCTCATAAAGATAGACATTTGCATTGGACACTACTGTAGGTAAGTCCTTCGAAAGTTGTTTCTCGGGATGTACCCCTTTAATAGCACTTGCAGGTTGGCAAGGGACTGATGTGGAGACCACAGAATATTCACGTTGATCCAGTTGTGTCTCACAGTTATAAATTCATAGATGCCACGCTGCTAGGTATTTACGGATTTGGCAAAATTTTTATTTATTTTTAATTTAGCTTTTTGTAGGAGGAAGTGGTTACGTGGTAAGAGTTCCATTTTCAGAGTGTTTGAAATGCCAGTATGTAGGCCAACAGTGGGTGCTTCCACGTAGTGTGCCCTTAGGATACAAAAAACAAAAATAAAAAGTGCTGGGATGCAGCCAGCTGTGCCGCATGGCTAAATTAAACAGCCAACTGTAACGTAGCAGAAAGCTAAGGCACGGCAAGTCAAGGCTGGATGAGATTGTCACAACCGACTTGAGCATCACGCTGGGTACCCTTAAATGACTCGCTGTGGTGGCCATATTCCTTTCTCCCTCAGTCTCTTACCTCCTCCATTTTCCTCCCTCACAGTTTCATCCTTCTCTACCACCTCAAATGACCTACCCTTTTTCAACCCCTCCCTCACTCTGTTTTTCTCACCAGCCCTCCTGTTCCAATTAAATCCACTCCCCAACTTTTTTGCTCTCAATGTACACTTCCTTCTGCTGTCAGACTTCAAGAAGCTGCTATAATCAGTGGACCCTCAGTGAAGTGATTCTGCGCAGCTGATGGCCCCAGGCACATTCTGTACAAACCAAAGTCTGGGTCTGGCTGGAGCTTTGATTTGTTTTGAAATAGAGAAAAAGAAAACAACCTGACAGTGAGTGCTATAAAGCACAAATGCATAAAACAGATCTGTACATGACTCTTACTTGGTGACCAATCTCCCCCTCCCCGGGGCAATTATAGTCTTTAGAAGTTCAGTCCATGGTGTGCCCTCCATTTCCCCCAGATCGCCTCATGCTTCTGAGGACAGCCACGTGTCTTGTTTGGGCAACTAGGCATGCTAGCCCAGTAAATACTCTCTACATTTGTTCCACTCCCAACTCCTCCAAAAGGCACAGCATCGCCACCCTCACAGTCAAATCAATCGAGTGCCCCAGGGCCGCAAAGACCTCCCGTCCCAACCCCTCCCTGAAGGGGTGTACTCTCTGACATTCCCAGCCAATCTGAAGGAGATGTGCCCCTAGATGACCACACCTCGCGCAGCCCAAAGAGGTCCCCGAGGACATGTTCCGCAAGCACAGCGGGGTAGAGGTATGTCATATGAAAGTAATTTCATTTATCTGCTCCATCTTCAACGTGCCAATATCGGTAGCTCTCGGGGTGCAAGGTAGGCCTCCCTCCAATCATCCTCATCCAAATCTCCCACCCAAGCCGCCCACCTGTCACGTAACCTGGCAGACCCATCTGGTGCGCTGGTCCGTAATGAGCGGTAGGTCCGAGGAATGGCGCCCTTCCCCAGTCGTCCCAATAGGATTTTGGCCATGAGAGGGCGGTGGTCGGGGAGGGACAAGGTTGGATGTAGTTGGTTGTTCCCAGTGCGTAGCCCAACTGGAGGAAATGTGATAACTGGGTATTGGCCAGGGCATAATGATCCTTCAGCTGCAGGAATGACATCAATCCCTCGCTACTAAGTACGTCCCCCAGGTAGGTAATTCCAATATTGTCCCATTGTTAACTCAGACCTGCTGGAGCCACGTGCCCTTCGATAGAGGTGTCAGTTTAGTGAATTGCCGCTCCCACCCTGTCAACTGCAGAGCCAGCTTCCAGCAAATCGCCACCACTTGTGTGCACAGGTAACCTGCCCTCCATACAGCAGTCCCAAGAGGCCCTCAAATCCCGCATGCCAGTTCTCCAGCTGATAAGCCAGATCGTCCCCACCCCCATTGAGCAACTCATTATTTGGGACCTCCTGAGCCGCAAGGTAATAGATGTATAAATCTGGTATTCCCATTCCGCCCTTGTATGGAGATTTCCGCACCAAACTAAAGGCCACGCGGTGTCGCCCTCCTGCCCATATAAGGGAAGTGAGCTAGGAAGTATGGGATCGGAACCAGGCCTGATCACCAAGTATGGGAAGTTTGTCAAGATGTATAAGTATCTGGGGAAGCAGATCATCTTACAAAGAACGGTGTGACCCAGAGAGTTCAGGGGGCACGTGACGCCATCAGCCCAGGTCCACAGTCAAGGCTCCCGCAAGAATTTGAAAGTTCCCAGGCCAGATCTGGGATCGTATTCACAGGTATTTGAAGAGATTACGCTTTACCGGGATGGTTGGACACCATTTGCTTCCTCTAGCTTGGCCCTGCACCTCCACCAACAAAGATTTCCCAGGGTTCAAGCGCAATCACGAAACCTCACCATAAAACGTCAGTAGTTCAAGGCATCGCGGGGTGGGGAGGGGTGAGGTGGGTGGAGGGTTCCCCAAGGCCCTCCCCCTCCCCCAGAAACATCAGAACATAATCTGCATACAAGGATACATGGTCCTCGCAGCCACTTCCCCACATCCAGCCCTCCATAAGCGGGTCCCCCGAAGGAGGCATGTCAGCTGCTCGATGGCCAGGGCGAATAGTAGGTGTGAAAGAGGGTGAGCTCTGGCACGTTCCTCACCTGATCGGAAGAGGATCTGTCAAGATGCCATTGACCCGCACTTGTGGCGATGAGTCATGATAAAGGAGGTGGACCATCTTTCTGACCGTTGGACCGAAACCCATCCTGTTTGAGACCTCCTCATGGAAGTTCCATGCCAGGCTATCAAAGGCTTTGTGGAAGTCCACCAGGAGGAGTGCCAAGTCACCCTCCAGTCTATCCACCTGGGAGAGTGCCACTTGAACCCTTCTCAAACAGTGGCTTGTGTGCCTACCCAGCAAGAAGCCGCACTGGTCGGGATGAACGAGAAAGGGCAGCGTGCGGGCCAGTCGTGTGTGCAGCGCCTTAGCAAATACTTTAATGTCTGCATTGATCGAGATGGTCCAGTATAATGAACATTGGTCACGGAGTAAGTCGCTCTTCGGTATAACCACAATGGTGGCACAGTCAAGACTGGAGGGAATGTGCCTTGTTGAGTCACCTCTTCATAGACGTTCACAAGGTGGGGCACCAACTGCTGACTGAACATCTTGTAGTATTTTATGGTAAAGCCATCCAGGCCCGGGGTCTTCCCGGTCTGGACGGCCAATATGTTGGACGGCCAGTATGGCGCACTCCACCTCCTCCTATTCCTCCATCATCAAGGGCAGATCTAGCTCTGCGGCCAAGGATGCCAAAGTAGAGGGCAGTGGAATGTCCTTCTGAATGGGGTTTTCCTGCTCCGCCGGGGGTTGGGGAACACGGGCGTAGAGGTCCTCATAGTAGGAGACAAAGGTGTATGCTATCTGTCAGGCCCTCCCGAGCAACTCTAGTCCTAATGAGGGGTACCACCTGGGCAGAAACATCTCCGGTCGTCAGCCAATACAGCAACTTTCCAGCTTTGTCACCCGACTTGTAGAGCCTCCGAGTCAAGGCCTGCCAGTACTGCCTGCCTCAGAGAGTGTTACTTGCCGAATCTCTGCTCGTAAGAGCACCAGCCGTTCCTCCGTCTCCCTGTCCCCAGTCTGTTGACCCTGTAGGTCCACAAGTTCACCCTCCAGCTCGGTCACCCGCTGTGATTGTTTGGCCTCCCGCTGTCTGACGTATCCCTTGATGGCCTCCGCTGTCTGACGTATCCCTTGATGACCCCTCTCAGGGAGGGCTTGCTGGCAACCTATAGTGTCCCCACCGAGGTCACTGAACCTTCATTATCTTTAAAGTAGTGATCAATTTGTTGGTTATCATATTCGGCACATTCAAGGTCCCTCAAGTAACAGGCACTGAAAAGTGCCACATCTGTTGTTGGGTTTGAAGAGGAGTCTGCCCACGCCACAAGACACGCCAACCCCGCCTGTCTGCCTTGTCAGGGGTCAGCCGAGTTATTCCAAAAAGGGTCTGGGACCTTGTTTAAGCCCCCCACAACCACTGTGGTACCCTGCGGGAGGGATAGCAGCAAGCTATGTAATTCGGTCAGCCTGGATCGAAGAAGCTGCGGCAGTGCATAGCACAAAATTAAGATAGTCTGCCTGCCGGCCAGGCATCCCTCAACACCAAGGTACCTCCCCTAAGGGTCAGCATGGACCCAGGTCATCAGCAGGGGCAGTGACCCATGGAGCATGAGGACCACCCCCTTAGAGCCCCTGGAAAAGCCGGCGTGGAACACTGTCATATCCAAAACGCCCCAGGAACATATATTGGGGTTTCAGCCAAGTGCGTTTCCTATAAGAGGACAATCTCCGGGCGGTGCCTCTTGATATATCGCAGCACTGCAGATCTTTTAATACCGTCTGACAGACCGTTGACGATCCAAAAGAGTATCTTGAACATAGCGCTGGCATGTTGGAGCGAAGTGCGACCAAGGCCCCATTGACAGCCTCTCTCGTCCTATGAGAAGGTCACCCAATTCACCCACGGACCACATGAAGTGGCACACAGCACTCACTGTAAATGTGTCAAACATGAAAAGGAAACTGTTAGTGTAACAAGGGTAAGAACAATACGTAGAAACAGCCCAACCTTATCGGCACCCCACCCCACACTTCGCCCCTTGAAGTATCTGTCCCCTTTTCCCAACACATTGCTAACTAGCAAGTAAAACAGTGGGGGTCCTTTCAATCTGATGGTGCCTTAATTACAGATGTGCCACCTGACCCCAGTTATTAGTATGATTCGAAGCAGTGAAGTCGTCTGGGCCACTGCCCCTACCGGACTCTTGAGTCTCCGCAGCTGCCAGGCTCTGCCATCCAGGTCCTGGACACAGGGCTCACCCCCATCCTCCTGGTCACTCCAAGGAGGTCGGGGTTGTCTCCATCTATACAAACAGTGCAGGAGTGGTTACCAAATCAGCATCTAAGCTATGTTCCTCCTGCAGCTCTCTAGCCGGGTGTGCATCGGTTCTCCCCTTTTGCTCACTGGCTGCCATCCGCGTTGGTCGCGACCGGGAGCGCTTCTTCTGCATACGTGCCAGTAGGGGGTTCTCACCAGGGTCCTCTTTCTCCGGCCCACCACCTCCTTCCTGTGTCTCCGTTCTCATGTCTAGGTTCTCTGCTGCCCAGTCCCAGGCCTGCTCCGGAGTATCAAAAAACTAGGTAGTAGATTGAAACATCACTTTGAGGCGGGCGGGGAAGAGTAGCATGTAGCGGAGGTTCAGCCTTCTAAGTTTCCTTTTAATTCAGTCTCCATTCGGTGAGGGGGAGGCAGGGGAAACGAGAAATTACACATATCATAGCGCCCTGGAAAAAGAAATTGCAGGCTGGAGTGTGTGCTGGAAGTCATTTCGGAAGGAGGAAGGGCGTGTAACACAGAGGGTGTACCCTGCCTTCCTGCTAGAAATAAAGCGCTATGCATGCGGCCAGTGCAACCGCATAAGTGCTTTTTTTATTTTATTTTTTATTTTTTATAAACTTTGCAGCATGGCTCAAACAAAGCCAATAGGTCCTGTTGGCGAGACCCATTGACTTTACCAATGTTTGTTTATTTTTGGTTGTCTGTTGAGATAAACATGCACAATTTGGTATACATTTTGATCTATTGTGTAAGCACAGTCAGGAAGGTGTATCTCAGACACTAGTGCCTTGCAGCTTAGCATGTTCTCTGTGCTAATGTTAAACAGTTGTACATGGGAAAGCTTCTAATTATGCATCAGTGCTGACTGGAAGCCACCTATAAACAAAATACTGTCACATTGTCCTTCTCATCTTATAATTATCAATATTGTCCATTATTTATTCAATTTAATGGTAGGCAGGGCTGTGCTCTGCTGTCCTCGTCTTATAACTATCAACATTGTCTATTTATTCTATTTAATGCTAGGCAAGACTCTGCTCTTCTGGTCTGATTTCACTCACCTTCAGCAGGAAGCCCCATTCGAATCCACACTTCAACCCAATGATGTGGCACGGTTTCTTGCTGGTTCCGTGTCCCTGAACACAGTCCTGCATTGTGCTATTGGTGCAGTTAAGACTATAGTAGTAGCCTCCAGTTAGCTCCCAATCTAGATATTCCTGCTGTCAATCCATGCTGAGCCAGTATCTTTTCTTTATGGAAATCTCCATGAAATACCACTGTTCGTAGCTGCTTTAAAGTTGCTAGTGTTTTTTTTTTTTTTTTTTTAAGGATTACTACAAGCACCATGATTAGAACTCCTTTGCCCTCCTTTTTTAGGTCGAGTGTCCATATATGGCCACCTTTCATACTTTTAAGTATACTTTTTCTGTACGCGTCTAGCTATTGCATTTTAGTTTGTCATTTAAAAATCTTTGCTTGCTAGTGGTCAGTCATGCCTCTCTAGCCCTCCTCCTGTTTGGAAGCAGGGACCAACTACTGTATAATTATGCTTTGTCCTGTTTATCTGGTCTGTAGGTTCCATTTTAGTTTTATTTTGTTTCCTGCTCCTGTCCAGGGAAGCTTCGCTTTTCATTTGCAGAGCATTCTTGCTCTGAGCTTGGCTGTAAACAAAGGTATAAATCAGGCTGTTATCTTTGTCAATTTGGCCTTTGTGGGCTCTCTGCACCCTCTCTTGGCTGCCTAGCTCACTCCCTTCCTGAGCTTGGATTTTCTCTACCAAGTGTGCCTGCATGTGGTCCCTGGGGCGGAGGATGTCTTGTAATTGCTTATAGCCTAGGCACCCTGCTCTACCAGGGCTCCTCATTCCTTCGAGACGGTGCTCACTTCTACTTCATCCTGAGATCCCACTTGCAGCTCCACCAGTGCACCTCAGATCACACACCAAGCTCTCAGCTGTTCCCGTGCCAGAACCTCGCACACGCTGTCTGCCAGTGCACCTCAGTTCTTGCAGTCAGTACACTCTGCTGCTCCAGTACTGGGACCTTAGGTCTAAACCCCTCAGCCTTGCCCATGCCAGAAACCCACACACACTGTCTGCCAGAGCACCTCAGTTCTTAGTCAGTACACACTGCTGTTCCAGTAAAGCGACCTCAGTCGCAGCTCCATCAGTGCACTTCAGTTCTACCCCGGCGAGGTCACTTCCTTTCCTTTACTGGGACCCCGCTCACATACAGTTCCGTTACAGTAGCTCAATTGTAATATTCAGTCCCACTGCCAAGCCAATACTGGACCCAAAAGAGCAAAAAAACAGCTCAGCCAGTGCACCTCAAGTCTAACATCTATTGCCACTGTTGATGGGAACCACCACTGCTCCACCAGAATCCATCAGTTCTAACATTCAGTGCACGTTTGTTCTCAGTGGCAAGGCCACTCCCATGCTGGGCCTTATTCGCAGCTTCACCAGGGCACCTCCAGGCTAACACTGCAACACTGGCACGCCAATACTAGGTTCCACATATAGCTCCATTAACATACCTCACTTCTGACCTTGTGTGCCCATTACTATTCCAGTACTGCAGCCCACATGCAACTCTCAGCGCACCTCAACCCTAACCTGCAGCGCCCCATTATTCCAATACTAGGAATTACACGGTGCTCCGTTTCTCATTCCTCACCTGCTGCCTTTCTGTTATTCCAGCACTGGGCCGGGATACAACTCTGTCTATACCCCCAATCCTGATCTGAAGCACCTCAATATGGCTGTATTGGAATCACATACAACTCTGTTAATGGACCTCCTGCTGTTCCACTCTCAGACTTCTGTTTGTGGTCATGGGGGATCCAATTAAATCTATTCTAACCTGCCATATTTATTTGGCAGGGTCTGTTTCACGTATCTCACTACGTTCTTTCCTTTACTCTGTTTACTCTCAATGTTTTCTTTGTCCCCCACTTTTCGCTTTCCGGCTCTTAAAATCCACACGTTAACAGGTTCGCCCTTTCTTTTAACTCTCCTTTTTTTTCCCCTCTTACTAACTCCTCTATCAAATTTGCAAAAAGTGGTTAATTCCGTCCTTGTTTCGTTCCTTTTTTGTCTTAATCAGGCGCTCATTCTGTCACAGTTTTCACTTGCCTTCATTCCTTCTTTGCCTTTATTTGCTCTTTCCTTTACCTCTGTATGAGTCCTTTCACATTTTTTTGGGATCTTTCTTCCTTACTTTCTCTGGTGTTTTTCTTATCTTTATCTGTCGATTTGTTATACTATAAATCCCTCTTTTTCCCATCTGTATGTGGAAGCCACCAGTTACTTGTTGGGACCTGACGTGTCAAAGTGGTTTTCCCAGTCTGTCTCTGTGGGAAATGTCAGTACATACGTGCCCTGGTTCTTTTGCTGCTTGTTTCTTTCACCATCTTTTTTTCTCTAATGTTCATTTTTTCTTTCTTTTCACACTTCTTTCATTATTTTTTCCTCTTTATCTTTCATTTGCTATCTTCCTTCCCTTTTTTCTTTTATCTCACACATTTGCTCTTTCTTAGTTGTTTTTTCATTTTGCTGTTCTTTATTTTCCCACTGTTTGCGCCCCATTCTCTTTCGTCTTTTGTCTGTTGTATTCCTTTAGCTTCTCTTTTTCTGTATCCATCCACTTCCTCTCCTGAGGCCTAGTTATCAATGGAGCAACAGGTGCAGTGGCATCGGAGCCAAGAGACCTACAGACCTCACTCAAGTTTAATTGCTTCTCTATTTTCTACCGAAATTCCAGTCAGCCATTTTCCTTTCTTTCTCCAGGACCCATGACACCGTTACTATGCCACTTGTCCCCCATCTTTGCTCCCCACTCCCTATTTTCTTTCACCCTCCAATCCGTCCCAAATGATATTTGTTATGGTGTTTTGAGCATTGCACTCTAATGCCAAAAGCTTATTTCTGATAAAGGTTTATATAATTGTATATGTTTTGAGATAGAGGAACAAGGTAAATGAAAATGCTTTAGATAAGTGCTGGGCCGTTGGAATTATATGGCAGTAAAAGACGAAATTATGAGGCAACGTTGACCAATTTATGTGGCAAGAAAAGTCCAGTTATGAATTTACAATGCCAATAGCTCGAACTCAAAAATAAATGTGAGACATATTGCATTGCAAATGCTCGTTTAATCGTGGGAGGCACCACCTATTAACTTCACAGAGAGATCTGCCAAACTGCCTTTGCCCGCTCCCCACACTTCTAGAGTCCTGTCTCTAGGTTCAGGTACGCCTTGCTTCTTCCACTGGATTCATTGACCGAGCTGGAGTGTGGTTTCTTACTATTATAACAGTGGCGCAGAACCTGTTAGTTGCTGCTATCTGCTCCTTGAGATGCACAAACCCTGTTTTTTTTATTTCGATGCACCAGTGTATCACGTGTTTCTTTCAGCATCACTCTGCAGTAGCACACATGAGCGGGCATCTTGAAATTCGCGTTCTTTGTTGGAAACTATTCTAAGAGAGCTGCCTGGCACAGATGATGCTAGGAGCGAGTGGTCCTCTGCACTTCCAGGCCCACAGAAAAAAGGTACAAAAATGCAAGAACAATAAAGCTGTGACCTGGGGGACATGATCGGTAGGGTGGTGGCAGGCGAAGAAAGAGGCCGGGAGTCAGACCCTGAGGAAGTAGGTAAAATAATTTTGCCCATGGAGTGCTGAAAAGGAAATAGACAGAGAATAGTCCCCTCAAGTCAGCAGTATACTTACTGCCCATCCAATCGAACGGTTAAAGAAGAAATGCTTCAGCTGCAGGTCAGACCGAAGAATAGGGAAGGAAGAAAGCCAAATCCCACTTTATGGATTGCATTGTAGGGAATAGGTCATTAACAAAAGACAGCTAAAGATGTGATGCCTAAAAAACTATTGTATCTTTTGTTGCTATTTCTCGCCATTAGCCAAATCCCATGTACGTCCCAAGACACGTGGTATTTCTAAATGAGGATTAAATCTTGCCAAAATCTCATGTGTTACTGGACCATGTTGGAAGTCCAAATGTGGATGTGATTCAACATATCAACCTACAGAACACCTTTCACATAGTTGTCTGCACAAAGGCAGTCCAAATCCCCTCCAGAAGCAAAAACAGTCTGTTCATGTTCCAACTGGAAGCTGGCACTCGTTTAATTCACAACCAACTGTTAGGCAATTAAATTATTCATACGTTCACGTGACGTGTTTAAAATGTTTACTGATTGGCAAGTAGTATTGAGACTGATTGGATGTGCATATAGCATACATCACAAGCTTAGTTCTGTTGCCATTTGTAGGTACGAGAATGATCTAAGTTCGCCTTATTCATCTTGGCAGAATTGAATTGAAATGGTGAATAGCCCAGTTGACCTTGTAGGGAGAATTAACGTGTAATGCTTCCTTTATAAACTGCCCAGTAGGTGTCACTTGTGTAATGTCGTTTGTGCAATTAGAGCTGCACCTGCGTGGCCTTCGGATTCTGATGCAATAAAGTGGCTTCTTGCATAGCAGCCCCAGCTGGGCGGTATGCTGTCTAGGGAGAATTTGTCTTCTGCCTTCTTACCCGGTGATGTTCCTTCTTGGAAGGTTCTGAAAACTGTGTGTAATGAGTGTAAACCCAATGATGGAGCAAAGGTGTAACATATCCAAGCTTTTACTTGCTTTTACCTGCCACTATAGAGATGGGATTTGACATTGTTGCCTTAACAAGGTGCCAAAACATGAACCTCCTGATTTTTTTATTTTTTTTTAATACGTCATATTGTAGTTTAGCACACATTTTTTTCATCCTGTACTGCTCCTGCCATTTTATGTTTTGAAGCGCTTAAAGCACAATTTGTCCCCCAATTACAGTGTACTTTTCTGAGTCGGTTGTATTAGTTTTTCTTGTATTGTTCTATCCCCACTCGCTAGTGAATTTCAGCTCTTTTTGTAAAGCCATTACATAAGGTGTACTGCCACAAAATAAAAATCATGACCAGTCTTTTCTCTTCATCCGTGTGCAGCAGTTCAGTTGCAAAGGTGTGTGTAAATTGGAATTTTGTTAGTCTCATTTTGTAGGCTAAAGTGGATGTAGCTGGTAATATTATGAAGCAAATGGTGAAAACTGCCCTTCTCCTCAGCTCACTGGGAAGGGCTGTTTGAAGAGTCCTCTGGCCTAGGGGGTCAAGTCAGATCACGGTTATAAAGGTACTCCAAAACTTACTGTACAAAATGGAGCATTTTGATTCTATATGTACCTGCAATCTACATTACCATACCCTAATGAAACCATTTAAAGACGAGAAAAACACAAAGGATTTAAACATGTCATTGTCTGACTGAAGAAAGAATATTGCGTCCTGCTGGACGGGCTCTTCAATTTCATATCATTGAATCCATTCAGAAGGTCTCTGAAGATACTTAATAGCAAGATTTCCGTGCACTGCAGTCCAAGTGCAGACATGGTAACTTGCATTGTTTTGGATGGTTACTCTGACCGATTTTAACTAAGGGAAGGAAACCAGCACTACCCTTACAAATGACTTGTTGCGACTAATAGGTGACTGGAGACTAGAGACCCGAGCATAAAAGCGGTATGGTTGCCCTTGTTGCTGGTCATTGCCTCAGTGTTTGGTGCAGTATGCTCAAAAAGGCCTGTCCTTTGCAACTAGCCTGAAATATCCTTAGAGTTTACTTCCTATGTGATGGCGTCAGTTCCGCTAGTAATAGTCTCCCACTGTGCTGTTTCATGTCTGTCTCTTTGAGATATGTTTTCATCCACTGCCCTAACACATTTTATGCAGGTGACTGCATCCTTGAGTAGCCATTATATAAGGAATATCCAGGATCCTGTACTCTGCACCCACTCTTAAGTGGTCATTATATCCTTGACTGACTTGACTGATCCAATACATGCCTGTTGGCTTCCTCCGGCTTCTTGCACTTTATTTTTAAAAGTTGTGTAAGATAAAATTTCAAAGATGTATAACAGAGAAAACAGTGGTTTGATCATATTTAAAATTAGGACTGGAGGGCTAAGTGAACAGGAGTTATTAGTCAGTAATTTACATTAGTAGAAGATCTCATTGATAGCTGATGTGAAAATCTGTATACAAGGACATTTTCCTCTGACAGTTGATAAGAAAGGTGAGTTGACGTTTATGTGGATTTCATGGTTCATCTTTGCTTATCTGCACGATCACAAAACACTTTTTTTTTTCTTAAGCAGGCCCCTTTTACAGCAACATTTCCCCCTTTTTAGCAATAGTACAAAGACACCTCAACCAATATGTAAATGGTTGATTACAGTTATTTTATGTAAGTTCTTAGGTCAAAGCAGTCAAAACTCAAAGTGAGAGTGTAGGAAGTTGGCTCTGTATGCACTATTTCAAAGTAAGGAATAGCATGCACAGAGTCCAAGGGTTCCCCTTAGAGGTAAGATAGTGGCAAAAAGAGATAATACTAATGTTCTATTTTGTGGTAGTGTGGTCGAGCAGTCGGCTTATCAGAGGATAGTGTTAAGCATTTGTTGTACACACACAGGCCATAAATGAGGAACACACACACAGAGACAATTCCAGGCCAATAGGTTTTTGTATAGAAAAATATCTTTTCTTAGTTTATTTTAAGAACCACAGGTTCAAGATTTACATGTAATACTTCAAATGAAAGGTATTGCAGGTAGGTACTTTAGGAACTTTGAATAATCAAAGTAGCATATATACGTTTCACATAAATCACATATAGCTATTTTAAAACTAGACAGTGCAATTTTCAACAGTTCCTGGGGGGAGTAAGAGTTTGTTAGTTTTTGCAGGTAAGTAAACCACCTACGGGGTTCAAGTTTGGGTCCAAGGTAGCCCACCGTTGGGGGTTCAGAGCAACCCCAAAGTTACCACACCAGCAGCTCAGGGCCGGTCAGGTGCAGAGGTCAAAGTGGTGCCAAAACACATAGGTTTCAATGGAGAAGGGGGTGCCACGGTTCCAGTCTGCCAGCAGGTAAGTACCCGCGTCTTCGGAGGGCAGACCAGGGGGGTTTTGTAGGGCACCGGGGGGGACACAAGTCCACACAGAAAGTACACCCTCAGCAGCACGGGGGCGGCCGGGTTCAGTGTGCAAACACGCGTCGGGTTTTCAATAGAAATCAATGGGAGACCAAGGGGTCTCTTCAGCGATGTAGGGGGGGGGGGGAGCTCCTCGGGGTAGTCACCACCTGGGCAAGGGAGAGGGCCTCCTGGGGGTCACTCCTGCACTGGAGTTCGGATCCTTCAGGTCCTGGGGGCTGCGGGTGCAGAGTCTTTACCAGGCATCGGGATCTGAGGAGCAGGCAGTCGCGGTCAGGGGGAGCCTCGGGGTTCCCTCTGCAGGCGTCGCTGTGGGGGCTCGGGGGGGGGGGGCAACTCTGGCTACTCACGGTCTCGCAGTCGCCGGGGAGTCCTCCCTGAAGTGATTGTTCTCCACAAGTCGAGACGGGGGCGTCGGGTCGGGTGCAGAGTGTCAAGTCTCACGCTGGCGGGAAACGCAAGTTGTTTCAAAGTTGCTTCTTTGTTTCAAAGTTGCAGTCTTTGGTGAACAGGGCCGCTGTCCTCGGGAATTCTTGGTCCTTCTAGATGCAGGGCAGTCCTCTGAGGATTCAGAGGTCGCTGGTCCCTGGGGGGAGCGTCGCTGGAGCAGTGTCTTTAGAAGGGGGGGGAGACAGGCCGGTAGAGCTGGGGCCAACGCAGTTGGTGTCTCCGTCTTCTCTACAGGGTTTTTCAGCTTAGCAGTCCTCTTCTTCTTAGGTTGCAGGAATCTGAGTTCCTAGGTTCTGGGGAGCCCCTAAATACAAAATTTAGGGGTGTGTTTAGGTCTGGGGGGTTAGTAGCCAATGGCTACTAGCCCTGAGGGTGGCTACACCCTCTTTGTGCCTCCTCCCTGAGGGGAGGGGGGCACATCCCTAATTCTATTGGGGGAATCCTCCATCTGCAAGATGGAGGATTTCTAAAAGTCAGTCACCTCTGCTCAGGATACCTTAGGGGCTGTCCTGACTGGCCAGTGACTCCTCCTTGTTTTTCTCATTATCTCTCCTGGACTTGCCGCCAAAAGTGGGGGCTGTGTCCAGGGGGTGGGCATCTCCACTAGCTGGAGTGCCCTGGGGCATTGTAACACGAAGCCTGAGCCTTTGAGGTTCACTGCTAGGTGTTACAGTTCCTGCAGGGGGGAGGTGTGAAGCACCTCCACCCAGAGCAGGCTTTTGTTTCTGTCCTCAGAGAGCACAAAGGCCCTCACCACATGGGGTCAGAAACTCGTCTCTCAGCAGTAGGCTGGCACAGACCAGTCAGTCCTGCACTGAACAATTGGATAAAATACAGGGTGCATCTCTAAGATGCGCTCTGTGTGCATTTTTTAATAAATCCAACACTGGCATCAGTGTGGGTTTATTATTCTGAGAAGTTTGATACTAAACTTCCCAGTATTCAGTGTAGCCATTATGGAGCTGTGGAGTTCGTTTTTGACAGACTCCCAGACCATATACTCTTATGGCTACCCTGCACTTACAATGTCTAAGGTTTTGCTTAGACACTGTAAGGGGCATAGTGCTCATGCACCTATGCCCTCACCTGTGGTATAGTGCACCCTGCCGTAGGGCTGTGAGGCCTGCTAGAGGGGTGACTTACCTATGCCACAGGCAGTGTGAGGTTGGCATGGCACCCTGAGGGGAGTGCCATGTCGACTTAGTCATTTTCTCCCCACCAGCACACACAAGCTGGCAAGCAGTGTGTCTGTGCTGAGTGAGGGGTCCCTAGGGTGGCATAAGACATGCTGCAACCCTTAGAGACCTTCCCTGGCATCAGGGCCCTTGGTACCAGGGGTACCACTTACAAGGGACTTACCTGGGTGCCAGGGTTGTGCCAATTGTGGAGACAACGGTACATTTTAGGTGAAAGAACACTGGTGCTGGGGCCTGGTTAGCAGGGTCCCAGCACACTTCAGTCAAGTCAGCATCAGTATCAGGCAAAAAGTGGGGTGTAACTGCAACAGGGAGCCATTTCTTTACAGAGAGTCAGTAGAAACTTCAAAGAGAAAGACATCCTGTGCTTATATCTTACATACATCCCACTGGTGCTACTTTTTTTGGCTGCACAGTTCCACGGAAACTGTAATGAATGTTGTGTATGGTTAAATGGTGTGAATGTTCCAAGGATGTTGTATTGTGACCCCCTACAAAGTGGTATGCTTCACACTCCACTAGAAGTCGTAAAAAGTGGAAGTTGAACGACAGTGGCTTGTGTATCAAAAAAGGGGTGTTTTTAATATTCTATTGATCCTACAATTCCACTAATGCAAAAATAGTCCACAGCCTTTTGCTAAACTACCATAAAGAATCTCTGAGCTAAAATTGTGAGAGAATGGCTGTTAACTTAATTAACTCCCTACCACAAGGTCAGAAAACAAGCCTATAATAGCTTCATCTGCTTACATGCTTCTGCACTTAAATTCTGACCCCGATGGGTCACAAGCATTTATCAGGACAAAAATTGAATTATAGATGATTCATATACAGATTCAAAGTACAAGATAAGATTAACCATTTAGTATTTATAAAGCATATCATAGTGGAGGCAGGACATGGCCAGCATTTACTATAAATCTGGCAGACAGGTCCCCAAATCTGATTTCCGAACACACTTGACCTTGGAGTTTTGTTGATGATGCGGAGGACACCAAAAATATTGGTCATGTTTGCAAGATTCAGAGCGGGGCAAGTGATAAAAGCTACTTAAGGAGCGGCTTTGCTTCATAGACTGAATCGGAAAGTGACATCCAGTGCTGATTTCTACTTTGTGACTTAGGTTCCTAGTTAGAGTGCTAGGATCATCGAACAAGCTGCACACCCATTCCTGCACCGGAGACGGACTGTATGGAACATTGTAGTGACCGCACCCCAGAGCCTTTATTCATCTGTAGTGTTGGGGCTCAACAGGCAGAATTAGGCAAGGGGAGCTTTCTGTGGAGGGGAGTGGTGTTGCAGACTGCAGCTAAGGGTGGTCCATTGCATGAGTCTTATGCTATGGCAGTGACACAGGGGGCCGTGACACAATTGGTATCTTCTAATTACTGTTTGTTTTGGGCTCGACTGTTGGCCTGGAGATGGATAAAGCATAACAGCAAGCCAACAGGCTTGAAATGACGAGCAGTCTTTTTGTGTGATGAGTTTGGGGACCCACAGTTTCTCCAGTATTGGATCTTTCACAGATTCACATGCTTGAATCATCCCTGTCGTCGAGGTGGGAGACTCACGGTAACCTGAAATACACATAGCTGTACACTTTATACACAAGGCCCCAAGGGCCCCCTTAGGTTCTTTTATAGTCTATCCATGTCGTTTTGCAAAAAGACCCAAAGTTGAACCTCAGCCAATCAGGCGTCGACACCCTCTAGAACACTCCCAACAGAGGCTCTTTCCCTCAGATTTTCTACCGCATGTCTTGTGAAGGGAGTCTCCCTGAGCTCTGCTCAGTATACCTTTCCGACAGGAATTTTTCTCTCAATAAATTTCACTTTTACCATTCTAACATGTCTCAGCAGGCTAAGAAAGGTCTGTTTAGAGATTGTGGCAGCTGTGGGAAGAAGAGACTTCACGTTGATGACCCCCACAGAAAGTGTATCTACTTCCTCCATCCTGACCACAAGGTGAGAGACTGTAAAATCTGTTGCACCTTTAGTCAGAAAACCCTCAAGGACCGTGAGGATAGGCTTCTGTTGTGGCTCCAGAGACAGAAAGTCATGGAAAATCCATCCTCAGATGAGAGTGAAGCATCATCTTGCTCCCTCAAACGTCCTGGAGAAAAGGGAAGACTATCTGATGAACCCCCAAGGAAAATGAAGAAGACAAAGCATAAATCTATGGAGAAACAGGGGCACCTAGAGCCTACTACGCCAGATCAGAGACCTAGGCAAAACTCTTAAAGGTTCGTTCAGAGCCTACGACCCCTGTGGGGGAAAAAAGGTACCCGCACAAAGTGCCTCACTGTCGCCGACGAGTGATCCGGTAAGGCCTTCCTCTGAAGTCTCCAAAAAACATCGTCGACGTTTACGACGGCGGTATCTCCAATGATTATAACATCATCACCGCTTTCATTGATGACGATCATAACGGCCAAAATATTCAAAAAGGCATCGCCGACGAAGACATCGTCGACAGCGGAAGCAGAAATAGTCCACCCGTCGACGACAGCACTATCGTCGACGAAGCACCTGTCCTCAAGGATGAGGATACGACGTCGACAAGCACACCTGCATCGTAGACGAGACAACCGTCGAGAGATTCGTCGGCGAGAGACCGTCGATGACACCCCCACTGTCGACAGATCTGTCAACTGCACAACCGTCGGCGAGAGTCCCGTCAGCGGCAACGCCGTCGACGAGGGGACTGTCTACGACGAACACTGCAGTGTCAGCGACAGGGATGGAAGTTTTGTTCACTCAGTCGTCGACCATCATGCCCCCCTCTGGAGATTTCGGAGCACAACAGGAGTCCACAAGATTCCTCCCTCTTTCTTTTATCTCCATGGGAGAAAGGCCATCATCAATCCTTCCAAGACATACGTCTCCAAGCAAAGTCTTGCCATATCCCCCACAGCATCTCCTGGATGACGACGAAGAGAATTATTCCCAGGATTAGGGAATGTTCGGTGCAGCCAGTAGCCCATCTCAGCTGCATGTAAAGTGCCAAGACTTGGATGAGGAGGAAGAAGAACAGCAGGAGCTCTATTATTCATCAGCTGTATATCAGGAGGGCTCTTCATACCCAACGGGGGAGCAGGAATCTTCTTTCCCCATGCCCAGGTCTCTGGTGACAAATTTACAGGGTATGCTCAAGGACTACTATAGACGGTTCCCACCGTCAACGCAGGTAACTCCATCTAGACCGTACAGTCAATGGACACCTATACAGGCCCCTTTTACTAGCCTCCCTGGAACACCGCACAGAAGTGTCCCATTGGTTCCACCGCCACAAGATGACCACATCTCGACAGATGGTGAGGGAAGAAGGAGAGATTTCTGAGGCAGCCCCTAGTGAGTGAGATGACTACCTCATTCCCACGCCGTCGCCAGCAGGACCAGTTGATTTGCCGCCTGAGGACATCGGGGGTTTCCACAATTTAATGGAAAGGGTGGCCAAGAGATTCGACTTGCCTATCGTTTCCCAAGAAACAGATTGTTTCTTATATGATTTCAAGGAGCCATCAAGGAAATCAGTGGACTTTCTTTGGCAGGAGGGATTGAAGGCAATGAAGAACCCAGCCATAGTGCCTTCACAGATGCCAAAGCTGGAAAAGAAATACAAGGCCCCTGACAACACTCCAGCTTGTTTAATATCGCAACCAAAGCCGGACTCTGTAATATCCCAGGCTGCACAACGTCGGTCAAAGAACCCTTTGGCACTTATCGCAGCGCCTCCAGGCAAGGATGGGAGGAGGTTGGATAACATTGGAAAAAAGTTCTCCTCTGTAGTGGCGATCACAGTAAAGGCGGCCAACTCCTTGGCCATACTGGGGAGGTACGATCGCCAGATGTGGACGGACATGTCAGCTTACGTGGATTTGTTACCTGGGGATGTCAAGGTGGAAGCAAAGAAAGTGCTGCAAGAGGGTGAGCATATCGCAGCGGAAATCATTGACTGCGTAATAGACATTTCGTTAACAAGATTCCGCCAACTCGCAGGAGCAGCGGTCTTGCGTAGACAGGGATGGCTCAAGTCTACTTTTTCCCCCCAGAAGTCCAGAGCCGCATTCTAGATATGGCGTATGATGGGGAAAGTCTATTTGGGAAGCATGTTGACGACATGCTACAGTCCATCAAGACAGATACTGACACTGCAAGATCGCTTGGTACCTTGCAGTACCGCAGGCAGCCCTTTCTGGGGGCAAGAGGCAGAGGAAATTACTCCTTTCTAGGGGGTTTTCAACAACACAGACCCCAGTATCTGTCCTCTACAGCAGGACCCAGACAGCAATACGGCCAACATCAACAGCATTACCGGTTACCACCTACTGCAGCATATCGTAACCCGGCGAAGGGAAGACCAGCACCACGGGGAAGAGATACCAACAGGAAAAAATGACCAGCTAGTCATACCAGCTTCCTACCCTACCAGGGGCTCCAAGGTTGGGGGTCGCATCACTTCTCACTTCCTTCTTTGGAAAGTCATAACATCAGACAGGTGGGTGTTGGACGTAGTGGCCAGAGGACATACTCTGGAGTTCATACAGAAACCACCGGACGTTCCTCCGTCGGGCCCTCCACCTCCACGAGTAGCCCAACTACTCAAGGAAGTACAAGTGATGCTACGCAAGGGAGCAATAGAGCTGGTCCCTGCTCCTCACAGGAACAAGGGGTTCTATTCACGCTTCTTTCTGGTAAAGAAACCTTCAGGAGACTGGTGCCCCATTCTGGACTTCAGGTCGCTAAACAAGTTTCTGAAGAAACCATCGTTCAGGATGGTAACACTGCAGGACATCTTGCGCCTCCTGAGTACCAGAGATCATATGGCATCCCTAGACCTCCAGGATGAGTATTTTCATGTTCCGATACACCGCAACTATCGGAAATTCCTCAGGTTCAAGATAGCTGGTATGCATCTACAGTTTTGGGTCCTACCTTTCGGTTTAAAATCAGCCCCCAGAATTTTTACAAAGATGCTGGCTCCAGTGGCAGCTCATCTTCGCCAGTTGGGCATACAGGTGTTACCCTATCTCGACGACTGGCTCATAAAAGCACCTTCAAAACGTCAAGTGGTGCATCACATATCTCTCTGCCTCCAGGTGTTCGACGATCTGGGACTTACCGTCAACTACCAGAAATCGCCTCTTCATCCCACGCAGACATTAAACTTCTTAGGAGCGGTACTGGACACTGTCCAAAGCAAAGCGTACCCGTCGCAGGAAAGGAAATTAAAGCTCAACAGGTTAGCCCGCAACCTCTCGGCAAAAAAGTGCGTTTCAGTTCACGCTTGCAAGTCATTGCTGGGAATGATCTCGTCATGCATTCCGCTGGTTCAAGACTG
The DNA here is from genome assembly GCF_031143425.1 of Pleurodeles waltl. Taxonomy (NCBI): domain Eukaryota; kingdom Metazoa; phylum Chordata; class Amphibia; order Caudata; family Salamandridae; genus Pleurodeles; species Pleurodeles waltl. The sequence goes on along the minus strand of NC_090442.1, from coordinate 739,600,034 downwards.
CAGGCTGTATATGTGGCCCCTGCAAGAGCAATTGGATGTGCAATGGTGCCAGGTTCAGGGATCTTTCGAGGACAAAATTCCTATCACACCGGAAATTAGAACAGCAATGGCTTGGTGGGCAACACCGGCAAATTTGTCCAGAGGTCTCACGTTTCCTCATCAGGTGCCTCGCTATATTGTGACGACAGATGCTTCCCTCGAAGGTTGGGGTGCCCACCTTCAAGATCTTCGAATCAGTGGGTCTTGGACTCCAAAGGACAGACAACTCCACATCAATCAGCTGGAACTCAAAGCAATAGATTTCGCTCTAAAAGCTTTCTTGCCAGGACTTCAGGGCTCAGATGTCTTTATCAGAACGGACAATACCACGAGCATGTTTTACCTAAACAAACAGGGTGGCACAAGGTCTCTACAGCTCTCGCAACAGGCTCAAAACATCTGGAAATGGGCCATAACACACATTTCTCTGAAAGCAGAGCATGTCCCAGGACACACCAACGTGCTGACGGATACCCTGAGCAGGACAATTATCCCCTACCACGAGTGGGAACTAGACCAGGAAATTCTGGATCAACTCTTCCAGTTATGGGACAAACCAAGCATTGATCTGTTTGCCAATTTCGAGAACAAAAAATGCCCCTACTACGCAAGCTGGCTTCCCCAAAGAGGATTGTGGGGGAATGCGTTTTCGATGAGATGGTCCTGCATTTATGCCTGCGCCTTTCCTCCGATCCCACTGATACCGAGATTCATCAGCAAGATGAAGAGGGAGGGTTGTCTCCTCCTATTAATAGCACCGAGATGGCCCAGACAGGTGTGGTTCACGGAGCTCCTCATGCTCTCGGAACAACCACATGTGCTACTCAAACGGAAGCCAGCCCTATTAACGATGCACTGGGGCCAAGTCAGACATCCGGATTCATCATCTCTCCACTTATCAGCCTGGCTCCCGAGTTCCATTGGTACTCCACCGTAAACATCTCTTCTGAATGCAGGGAGATTCTAGCCAGAGCTAGAACCGATACTACCAACAGAACCTACATGTTGAAATGGAAGCATTTTTGTCTGTGGTGGGCAGCTGAAGGGATCCACCTGATCTCCTCCCCTCCAGAACAGGTATTACCGTACTTGTTACACCTGGCAAAGTCTGGACTCTCAAACTCTTTGATCCATGTGCACGTGGCAGCAATTTCAAGATACCGCAGGTCTCAGGATACGGTTTCATTGTATTCCACCAGAATTGTAAAGAAGTTGCTTAAAGGCCTGTTTCGTACTTTTCCACCAGTGCAGAAGCCTCCACCGTTGTGATCCCTAAACGTGGTCCTGGGACAGCTCATGAAACCTCCTTTTGAGCCCATTCCTAGAGCGGAGTTAAAGTTCATTTTATGGAAAACTGCATTGTTGCTGGCTCTTACCTCCGCTAAGAGAGTGAGTGACATACAGGCATTCACCATTAAAGAGCCTTTTCTTCAGTTCACCACTACTAGCGTGATTCTGAGAACTAATCCTACGTACATTCTGAAAGTGCCCCAACTTTCCATCTGAATGAACCGGTTGTTTTGAAAACCTTTTTTCCTAATCCGCAGACAGTGGCAGAAAAAGCACTGCATTCCCTGGACGTTAAAAGATGTCTAAAGTTTTACCTACAAAAGACTCAGAGCATACGCAAGTCAGACCAGTTGTTCGTGGCCTTTGGAAACGCAAGGACTGGCTTTGCAGTAACCAAACAGACTGTAGCTAGGTGGGTTGGCCTGGCAATCCAATTTTGTCATATTCAGGCTGGTAAGCCTCTCCACAACAGGGTAAGAGCCCACACAACAAGGGCGGTAGCTGCATCGGCTGCCCTCTTCGCAGGAGTACCCCTACGGCAGATCTGTACAGCGCTTACATGGTCCAGCCAGCATACGTTCACAAAACACTACTGTCTTGATGAAGCGAATAACATGGACACAGCAGTGGGTCAAGCAGTCTTGAGGCATTTGTTTCGTTAAGGTGAGCCTCTTGGATCATCCCACCTCCACAACCAGGGTAAGGTGAACAACAGTTTCTTATTCTAATCAAGATTAAATTCTTCTATTTTTTATGCTTATGCTAGAGCCTGATTATCGTAGCATGCCACATATTCGTTGTAAAGCAGAGATCTGTGCTTATTATGACTGATGGTTACTTACAGAGGAACATTATTACGTTACCATTGAACACTAACTGGAGGTACTGTTACTCTCATTTCTATTGATATTCTAATGTTGGTTCGGATTGTAAAGGTACAGCTATATGTCTACTTAATATTACTGCTCGCTACTCTAATTCAAGCTTGTGAATCTATGAAAGATCCAATACTGGAGAAGAAAATTAGTTACTTACCTGTAACTGTGGTTCTACAATATTGGTATCTTTCATAGAATTCCCATGCAGCCCACCCTCCTCCCCGCAGATGCTCCCCTTCTACATGAGCTCTTATCTTCACACTTGTACTAGAAAATCTGAGGGAAAGAGTCTGTTGGGAGTGTTCTAGAGGGTGTCAACGCCTGATTGGCTGAGGTTCAACTTTGGGTCTTTTTGCAAAACAACATGGATAGACTATAAAAGAACCTAAGGGGGCCCTTGGGGCCTAGTTTATAAAGTGTACAGCTATGTGTATTTCAGGTTACCGTGAGGCTCCCACCTCGACGACGGGGATGATTCAAGCATGTGAATCTAAGAAAGATACCAATACTGCAGAACCACAGTTACAGGTAAGTAACTAATTTTCATATTGTACTTAGACTAGCCTTGCCTGTGCATCACAGTTTGCTACCCTCGACAGTCTGCAAGCGGTTAAACTGCATAAAAAATATTATCCACACTCTTCAGTCTGTACGAAAAGTGCCCTTACTGGCGTGGAGTATGCAATGATTTCTTCCTGATATGGGAAAAGGCCTACTCCTCCACTCAGCCAAAGGTGATACACTGCCGCATGAAACAGGAAGGTTATTTCCACATGCTGTCCCCATCAGATTTCTTGGTCCCAGCATCAGACCTTCCACGGCAGTTCGTGCCTCACCCAGATGCAATGATTCTTATCAGGAGGATGAATTTATTTTGGCTTGCCACCTACTACTCAAAGGGTTGTGGTTGCTTGTTCATCAAATGATTCTTCAGTGACCCTTGTGCTCTTTAGCTCCTGAAGAACCAGTTGGTACTCAGTGTCTGCTGATACAAGCCAGAGAGGCTGTCTTAGTAATTGTGTACTGTCTAGTTTTTCTGGTGGGTGCAGGACCAAAGTCCCTTCTGTTCTGTCTGAACCATGGCAGAACTTCTTCTAACTCCTTGTAGAACCCACATACTGCTTAGTTATATGATTTTTCATTTTTGTAACTTACCATATGTTAGAGCCCATAGCTTTATGTACTTTGAGGCAATGGAGAAGAAACCGAAAGGGGCCTAGACTTAGAAAAACAAAGAATACATTGGACACAGTGTTGAAGGAACTTACCTCCATCAAAGTGACGTTTGGCTCCATTTATGAAGACACAAAGGCAGTGCAGGTTAAGTCCATGAGGCTAGAACTGGCCTCCTTTTAACTTCAGAATAAACTCTACTGATTGGTAGGTGGGGGCCTTGGAGCAAAGTCTTGACAGCTGGGATAGGGCCCAACATGGAATACAAATTATGACACCTGCATAACAAATTAATAGACAATGGAAGACAGAAGCTGCAAGTAAAATGTTCGCTTCACTGGTATTTTAGAGGGCCTTGAGTCTGGGGGATATGTGATCATTCCTGTAGAGGTTTCTGCCAGAACCAACTAAGAAGTTATTTGACCGATGCTGGAGTTTTAGAAGGCTCATAGAAATAAGTGAATTTTAATTCACCACAACCTATTACAACTTGTGTCCTGTGACACTACCAGGCCAGACAAGTGACTTCTGCAGCCAGATGGCAGAACAACCACCTCCTACATGGCCCTCCCAAAATCTACATATCAACAGACTTCTCCCAAGAAGCTAGTTTAAAAAGGAAGCCATTTCTTTTTCTACTGCCACATGTCTGTTAATGGAACATTTGATATGGTGTATTAGGACCAGCAATGCTGCTCTGAATCATTAACTGGAAGAACAAATAATTATTTGAGCCTGATGACCTGGAACGATTGCTAGAGGACATCAATTTGACTGCATTTGGTGCTGCACTGCCTCACAAATACAGGGAGATAGAAGTGTGCATCTGGAGATACAAACACAGAATTTACAGAAGTGTCTTTGAGATCAGAAAAATAAAAAATGGCAGCTGTTGCAAGCAAATGGCCTGAGTGAAAACAACCTGTCACAGTGGTTGAGAGAAGGCAGATTCCCCCCTGAAAGCGTGAGAATCTTCCCATGGAATGATATGCCATGTTCACCTCAGTTGAGACTTCCTCACTGTGGTACTGAGCCTCACAGGCTGAATTGGGTCCCCCGTGTGATGAGTGGTTCTGTACTTTGAAACCTTTTATTTAAAAAAAATCCAGATAGTAATACCAACAGATCCAAGCTTCTGAATTCTTCCTTCCTCTCACATCTCCCCAGTACAAACTCCCCACTCTGTCTTCACCAGGCCATTAACTGCGTCAACTGCCCATTTGAAGGTGCTTTCCCATCCACTCTGTGTCCGGAACCCATATTGTCATGGGATGTCTTGAGGGAAGTCCCTCATGCTTAATATGAATGACTACTTCAAGCTGAAAAAGCTGTTAATGTATTTGAACACCAGACATAGCACTAGACATAGCACTCATCCAGGAGAAACACTTCTCCATGACAAAACTGGATAAATTAAAGAGGGACTGTAAAGATGGTAGAGAGGAGCAACCTATGGATAAGAAGCAAACATTCATGTCCTGTGTCTGTGATAACATGCTTGTGCTTTGATCAACTTCTCACTCCTACCTCAACTCTGTGTATATTGTTGAATAGTTCAATACCGGAGGGAGTAATCTCTGTTCAACTTGACCTAGAGTTTGCATACGTACCTTTCCCCTGTCCAAACAAAGGACAGTAAATGTCTCAAAACATTGATTCCCATCAGAAAAATCCACCATACTTTAGCAGCAGTTTCTAGGCCTAAAAAATCAATCTGACTTCAACAACAGTTCCTAGACTTGGAAAAATACTGTTTAACATGTCTTACACCTGAAGAGAGACTGTTTTGTCATCTCACAATAACAAGGTGAAGATGGTTTTGAAGAACAGCACAATGAGAGACTCTGCTATTGGCAGGAACAAACCTAAATGTCCAAACTGCAATAGTGCGCAATATTAAAAAAACGATTACTGAATATACAGCACATCCCTTACCTGATCTGCGACATAGGATTGAACCTAAAAAATATAGCAGTGTAGGCTTTGACATTGTTACGATTGTGCCACGAAGAACAGAATCTAGTGGCACATTTAAACAGTGTATCTCATACAGCCATTTCTACAATACACAATAGTTTCCACACCTTTTTTTTTTAAATATGCAGAGGTAATCATGGAGGTCTTCGAGACAATGATCATAATGGCATGTCCTTAGTGGAAGAAGACTTCTTGTCTGAGTTATGACTATAGCTGATGCCCTTTGCAGGCAAGGCCTTGCTAGACCGCAACATCACAATGGAAGGAGTATCCAGTGTAATTGCAGACCTGCGCCATAGCAAAGCCCCAGGTAAAGATGGTTTACCAGGGGAATTTTTCATGTAGGTGATAATGGTTCGCCTTTTGCATGATTTCCTCAAGGGAATGGATCCTGCTGGTCTTCCTCGTGCAGGATTTAACAAAGACTTTGTAACAATTGTGTGTAGATCTGACAGCCCTATGTCTGGTCCAGTTAACGGCCTATCTCATGATCAGTGATGATCTATAAATTTTGGCAGGGGGCTCCGAAGGTCCTGCAAACTTTAAAAATCACAGGTGGGATTCACTAGGGAGAACTTCGGGAACCATTTGACTGTTGTCGAACATACTGTAGCAGGTCAGAGATAATATGCTTGTGTTATTGTTAGGTGCTAAGAAAGCGTTTGACTGGGCCGAAGAGGATATACTTGAAAGGGCCAGCATAGGACCCAATTTCCTGGACAAGGTGAAATGGCTTTGGGAAACACCGACTGCCCAAATTTAATTGTGGTTTTTATATTGGAAGTCTTCAATAGTAGAAGAGCTGGACAACGTTGTCCCTTCTCATTCCTCTTTTACATATTTGTTCTAGAACCCCCTAGTGACTGCCTGAAGGCAGTCAAGATTTATTAAAAGCTTATATGCCATAGCAGGCCAATCTAAGATCCTTTTGTATGTTAATGATGTCCTCCTTTTTAAACAACCTGAAAACGTTCATTCCAAATCTGATCTCCCTCAAAAAACCATTATTTGTTTTGAGGTATAGGATATACTGGACTAAAGTGAGGTTCTCCCTCTGAGAGAATTGGTAAGACACATTGTGAGAAACTATGGCTTTCAGGGGATGCCTTATACATTGAAATAGCTGGATGTCCTTGTCAACTGAGAATTGAAAAACATGTTTCTGAAAACCCTTTGAGAACTGGTGCCAAGACAGGCTATGATTTTACATGCTGGTCCACACAGCAGGTGTCTGTATGGGGAAGAAGACAGGCAGTCAAAATGGTGGTTGTTGTGGTACAACTCCTGGGAATGCTGACCCCCAGACTAGTCCCAAAGCAAGCTCTACGACTAATCAATGATTACATAAAAGCATTTATTTTAACTGTCTGCAAGCCCAGACAACCCTCCCGTTTTCATGCAACCACGGAATCTGTGGAGCTACAGCTACTCAAGATGTTTTCCTATCACTTTGCTCATCAGCTGGCCTACTTGGTCATGGTTGTGCCTTACCCCTGATATGGGCTCCGACTGTGTGATCACATTTGCTTAGTAGACTGGGTTTATAAGGTTTATACTACAGATGACTGGTGCATGATCAGGCGCACCCTCTCACAGTTAGAGCCATGATAGATTTGTGGGCTCCGGCCCACAAAAGTCTCAAAGTGCACAGCCACATTCATGGCTGAACTCCACTCTAGGATGATGCAGGCCCTAGTGCTCATGATAGGTGGGTGCCTATTTCACTGGCACACTCAAGTCGCATATGGTATAGTTAGATTCGACAACCTGATTGGGGAGGATTCCTGGAAATCATCCCATGATCTGTCTTCAGTTTCACTTAGCACCGGTTCAGTGTTGGAAAAATAGACTCTTGAAATGTTGCTTGACTGTGTGCTTCGGTTGAACTGTTCTCAAACTCATTGATCCATTGGGGCCTATTATGCTCACAGGCGCTGCGATCCTATCATACGTTACAAAATGGGGTAATGCTAGAAGTGTGGGTGTCCGTCTTCATGGTTCCATGGCATCCTCACTGCACTGTGTAGTGGTTACCCTGTGACCAGACACTTTTGGGAGACACTGTAAGATGTGCAGTATCTACGCTGCTCCACTCTTCTCCACTGCACTGACGCTACTCTGCAACACTGCACACTCAGCCACACTGCACTCTTACGCTCTGCGCCCCTCTGCCGCCCTACCCTGCATCACTCTGTGCCGCCCTACCCTGCATCACTCTGTGCCGCGCTACCCTGCATCACTCTGTGCCACTCTATGCCACTCCTCTCCCTCGGCCACCCTACCACCCTCCAGTTTGCCTTTCAGGGAGAGGGGATGGTGGGGTGGGACAGAAAGGCTGTATGCGTCAGTTGCTGAAGTGCCATGTCCACCTTGGCTGGGACGTGACAGACTGTTGCTCCAAACCCAGAAGGGTGACATTGGAGGCAAGGAGTTGGGGTGGTGAGGCTGTCCTTTGCTTCCTCTAATCTCGTTTCCTAAATGACCAGTGGTCATAGAAAAGGATATTTGATATGTTCATTTTTTGCGTAGGTTAGGTAATTATAGGAAAGAAAGAATGTTTGCATATTCTTCTGAATTAGGACGTTATTTTAAGTCTCACACATTAAACAATTCTAATGGTTTTTTTACAAAAAAATATCTGGACGTTGATGTTTAATTTTGCTGTACATTGTTCTAATTTCTTCAAGCATCCTATCCCTTTCACGTGAAAGAACAAAATACTAAAGGTTTAAGCAGTTTAGGGAAAGTGTGATGGGGTTTTAAGGAGTTAAGTACCCTGACATATTTTGAGGATATTGCAAGTCACGTCAAAGCTCCATGACATTCTAAAGGAACTCCGCCTTCGGCTTTCCTCCTCTTTATATTCACAGAACAGACTTCACTAGTCCCATAATGTACAGTAGGGGGATACTCTACATATATATTCATTCTCTCAAGGAAACACCGAATGATAAATACTCTCACCCATGCTTCTCACCTTCTCACTGACCGAGAACCATATACTCAAAATTCCCATTGGGTTGTTTGGTCTTGAATTTGCCTCTTAGAATTGAGAACTGTAAAGCATGAAATTTTCTTGCGAGAACTCTCTCTTTCTCTCACACTCACTCTTTTTTTTATTTTTTGGTCGAAAGCCATTCATTCTCTGATTGGAAAGCATGGGAGTATTCTGAAAACCAACAGTTAAATGGCCTCCAAACTTCTAGATATGGATTTTTATCTCAAGCTAACCCCAAAAAAATAATAACGAAAGATTGGTGGTTAATAATTTGTAAAGGCATTCTAGGCTGGTAGTAATGTAATGAACAGTAAGTGTGACCAGAGGATGTCTTCGCATTTGCTATTTTGTATGGGTGTGAACCTGATTCTGTTCCTTACCGCCAAGTGGTGATATTTGAGCTAATTGATGATGACTGAAAGCCTAAGATCTTTGCTTACTGAGTTATTGGTAATAATAGTCTGTATTTTACATATTGTTTGTGTCTGTGAGCTGATGTTGGTATCTGTGGTGTTCATTTTGCCATGGAAACACCATGATGCAATTCGTTCTGCAGTTCTTTTGTTATTGTTAACCTGCCCACCCACAAAGCAGGGCACAATCTTGATGCAATCTTCACATCCAGCAACCGGATCTCATTCTATTACAATTCCAACCCTATATAGTTGGGCCACCACATCGTCCACTTCCTCATCCACTTCACTCATCACCCCACCACCAAATATTGACCCCAACCCACCCCCCACCACCACCACCCCCTGCCGCAGCTGGGGCAAGGTTACCGAAGACCTCTGGTCAGAGACCCCACACACTGCAAAGCCCACATCCACGACTCCTCAACCAGGCTGTCAAGAACTTCTCCAACTGGATCACCAGCTACGCGGAGAAAGTTGCTCCTCTAAAACTGGCCAAACCTAACAATGCTCCAAGCTAGCCAGCTGGTACATCCCAGGGGTCAAATCAAACGCAGCTGCCAACAACTCCAAAAAATGTGGTGTTCAACCAAGGACCCCTCTGACAGAACGACCTTCAAGATAGCCTTTAGCAGCTTCCACAATCACATCAAGGCTACCAAGAAAGCATCAATAACCACCTGCATCAACACCGCTACCAACCATTCCAAGGAACTCTTCAAAATTATCAACAAATTTGTCAACCCCACAGCCATTGAAACCAGCATCTCCCCCTCCCAGGAACTCTGCGACTCCCTGTCTAACTACTTTCAAAGCAAAATTATCACTATCTACAAAAACTTCGCTCCCCCAACCTAAGACCACTGACATTGACCATGGGCCAGCAAGCAACAGCCCCAGTCTCCTCACGGACCCCAGTCACTATTCAGACCACAGCCAACATCATAACCTCCTCCCCCTCACGGGCACCAATCGACCCTTGCCTCCACCGCCTCTTTGGTAACACTGGTGCCAACGCTATCAGCCCAATCTAACAGATGTCATTACCACCTCCATTTCTTCTGCCTCCTTCCCGGACACCTGGAAACATGATTAGATCCCCTCCCTCCTCAAGAAGCCCTCAGCAGACACCAATGATCTCAGACTACTGACCCATCTCCCTACTACTGTACCCCACAAAGGATATCGAAAAAGTCAGCATCAAGCAGCCCACGAAATACCTAAACAAAACCAAATACTGGACTATTCATAATCTGGGTTTCGAACAAGCCACAGCACGGAAACTGCTCTGGTTGCAGCCATGTATGACATCAGAACCCTCCAACCAGGGAGAAACAGCAGCACTAATTCTTCTAGACCTCTCTGCGGCTGTCGACATGGTATCACAACCACACTCTCCTCCAGAGACTTCACAACATTGGCATCAGACACACCCTCAAAAGGATCGCCTCCTTTCTCACAGGCTGCACGCAAACCATCCACCTCCCTCCTTTCACCTCCGCTCCCTAAACCATCAGCTCCGGTGTACACCAAGGATCTGCCCTCAGCCCCACCCTCTTTAAGATCTACATGAACCCCCCCCCCCAAAATATCATCAGATCGCACGGCATTACCATATTCTCCTACGCAGATGAAACCCAACTGATCCTCTCCCTCACCAAGGACCCCCCACAATGCCAAAACCAACTTCCATAACGCCATGAAGGGCGTGGCCATGTGGGTGAACAGCTGCCTCAAGACAAGGCTGAAATCCTGATCTTTGGAAAAAACTTCAACATATGGGACCACAGCTGGGGGCCAGCTCAGTTCAGACCCCCCACCCACCTCTTCAGCCCATGCTTGCAGTCTCGGCATCACCATCGACAGCCGACTCGTGATGAAGCTCCTTCTGCCTCTGCATACTCAGGATGCTCTGCAGGACCTTCAAGTGGATCCCCCCTCTGTGAAAGAAAGCCAGCCACGCATGTCCTGATAACCAGCCATCTAGACTACGGCAACACACACTATGCCGGTCTCCTCGCCCTGCCACTTAAATTGCAGTCCATAAAGAACGCAGCTGCCAGACTCTTCTTGGACCTCCCAAGACGCACCAGTGTCGCCCTCCACCTTAGAGCCCTTCATTGGCTCCCGGTCCAGAAGAGGTGCCAGTTCAAGTTCCTGGTGCTGACTTTAAAGGTCTACATAATCAAGGACCAGCGTACATCAACTACAGATTGAAAATCCATACTCCTGCAAGACACCTTCGCTCTGCCACCTCAGCCTTGCACATGGCCCCTGCATCCGCCACTCCTGCATTGGTGGCCGCGCCTCCTCCTTCATTGCAGGTAAAGTATGGAACAGTCTTGCCCTACACCTCAGGACGGCACCCTCTCTGGCGGTGTTCAGGAAACAGCTAAAGACATGGCTTTTCGACTGAGACACGGATCCCCATCGCCCAGAGAATCGCAAGGGTGACGGTGCAGCGCTTCATAAAAACCATGATTGATTTATTATTCTTTTAACCTTTGTATTCTTTCTCTTAACATGGTGAATACCCATTGGCATATGTGTTCAGTTTATGCTTATTTAGGGCAGTATCATAGAGAGCTTCCTGCGCTGGCTAAGCGGAGAATCTAGTGCCTATTTTGTGTTTGAGGCGCTTTTAAAAACATAATTGTTTTAAAAAAAATTGTTAATGCAGGAGGGCAGACAGCAAACGTCTGAAACAATGAATGCATATTGCCTTGCTGTTTCCGACCTGTTCTATCTAAAGCTAATGCATTAACTCTATAAAATTCTGCTTTACATACATGGTCTGTAGCCCCCTCACATCCAAAACAGAAAACAGTCTCTTGCGGCGCTGAGCCATACAGAGCTCTTGGCGATACGTCCCTAGGTCATCAGCCTTTGACTGGGGCTGGCTGTTAGTTACGATTTAAAATTCACATAGCCTGCGTGTCATTGGAGCAGTGGAGTCTGGGCGAGACACTTAATGAACTCATCAATTCTGTAATTTGCCTCCCTGAGAGGGGGTTTACCTATTCTGAATAAGTTGGGTCCAGTCTAAAGTGCTTTGCCCAAGTTCTAAAACGAGTGTGTATGAAACTCTCATTTAGATGGTAGTAGCCCAGCTGTCAACTAGGAGTAATAGTTGGGCAGCATGAATTATTTTCTGGATTCAAATGCTGCACATTTTTCCACCATCAAGTGGCTGGGTCAGGATTTAAAATAAATAAATAAATTGTTGTAGATGCCGTCAACAACAGGTTGTTGGTATGCCATCCCATGTGTGACAGACGGCACCCCAGATGTTCCTGTGCGTAGTCTCTGCAATGGCAGGGCAAATTCACCTATATTAGAAGTGGCAGTCTCTGACTGTGAGAACAGTCATGAAACTAATGCATATCACTCATAACACATACAAGATTTCGCATGCAACCTTTCCAAAAGTGGATTAGCAGCAAATTATCACAAGCTGACGGGAGTTGGGAGGATCTAGTGGTTGTCACAGCAAAAGTACAAAGGGAAATACTATTGTTGAAATCAAGACAAGTGACCACAGGCAGACAATTCAAGACACCAATTCCTACAATAACCATCTATCTATCTCTCTCTTTCTCTCTCTTTCTTTCTCTCTCTCTCTCTCTCTCACACACACTCACTCACACACTCTCACACCGTCCCACCCCCAACGGAACAACACAGATGCACTGAAGCACATCAACTTCCTGGAAATGAAGACAGTGTTCCTAGCACTAAAAGCCTTCCAAGCTCACATCACAGGAAGAAATGTGCTAATACAAACAGACAGCGATACAACCATGTTGTATCTGAGCAATCAGGGAGGCACAAAATCATACACCCTGAGGAAACCAGCCCAAGAAATAGAGCAATGGGCAATTTCAAAGATCATCACACTTCATACCGTTAACTTTCCATGGAAGGAAAACATGGAAGTGTGCAAACTAAGCAGATAGGAAAGCAGTTCACTCGAATGGGAGCTGGAACAAGAAACACTGGCAAAGGTATGCAAGGTCTGGGGAAGAAAATAAAAATGGCAACACTTTGTTTCCAGGTTTCAACACCACCGGTCAGAAGGGAATCTCTGGTCACTAAGCTGGTCAATGACATTTCCTTACCTTTTTCCATCAGTTCCCCTAATACACAAGTGCTTGCAAAAAGCCATGTAACAAGGGACAAACCTTATCCTCCTAGCCCGGTGGTTCTCAAACAGTGCGCCACCAATCTCAGCCAGGGGCGCCACAGTCACTTCAAAACTATCAATGCTGCACGCATTGTTCAGGAATGAACCTTTGCAGATCGTTTCAGTCAACTGCAGTTCCTGTAATAGCCACAGATGCCAGTATGAGCACAGATTTACAGACTTCGGAACAGCAGCTCTAGTTGCATCATTTTTATTTCTGAAGAACAACTTTAGTTTTACTTATCCATGTTTCCACTTTTGTAAGCCACCTCATCCAGACCAAAAGTGAAGTTTTTCAGAAGAATGGTACCCCTACCCTAACACACTCAAGGTGACTCAGTTTTGTTTTCATTGTTGCATTCTCAGCTTTGCTGGAATACTGCTCATATTTTACTCTTTTGAAGTAGTGAAACATGCTTGTGTTAACGTGTTTTTCTACATTCCTGTGTTAGTAACAGTCAGTCGGGCCTTCAAATTATCATAGATTCTCAGGCCTACCCCTGCAACAAATTGATATAATTTTGATTCCAGGATGTATGCAGTAGGAATTTACACACATCCTCTTTCAGTGTCTGGTGTACAGAAACAAGCTGCCAGGATTGCATTTGGCATCTTAATGTATTCCCTTTTCCTTCACTGTGAACTGATGCTGCATTAGGCATCTTTATACAGCGTCTCTGCTAGAAGGCTGATGAATGAGAATTACAGTGCACACTGTAACCACCCCCACCACCTGCCAAATAAACGGCCAGTTGGTCAAGGGAGCAGCGGGTCGAAAAAGTTTGGGAACCACTGTCCTAGCCCCTCAATGGGCCAGACAGACTTGGTACGCTGATCAACTTGAGTTGTCCAGGGGACAAATATTCACAGTCAAATCAGATCAGGACTTGCTAACAATGCAGAAGGGGAAAGTGAATCACCCGGAGCCAGCAACACTCAGCCTAGCTGCATAGCTCCTAAATACATGGAGTTTGGGCATCTGCAAATAATGCCCAGGACAAAGGAAATGCTTAAAAAAGCAAGAAGACACAGGGAAAAGGTATATCCACAGCTGCACAAATACAAAAGGAATGGAACCCAATATAAGACGCTAAACTGTACTAACATACCTCCCTCACCTCCCTCACCTGTTGGATAGCGTATTAACCTATTCATCACTAAAGGTACACCTGACAACTACTGTAGCCCACACCTCGTGTGATAGTTTCTTCATTTCACCAAAAGTGAAGGTTTTTAGAGAGCTAAAAGAGAATTTCTCCACCAAGATCAGTTTCAGTACCAATGTGGAAAATGAACACAGTACTAACAAAATTAACCCCTTCGCAGCCAAGGACGTAATGGCTACATCCTTGGCTGCGGCACTGAGGCGCCAAGGATGTAACCATTACGTCCTGGGGCTGGCTCATTGGGGGGGGGGGGGTGCGGGGGTGAGCACTAGCGCTCCCCCCATTAGCCTTGCCTTGGCGCCCCCACTGCAGGGATAGAAGGGGAATCGCTTCCCTTCGGCAATGGTTGCTCCGGCGGGGGGGGGGGGCGAAATTACTTAGAAGCCATTTCTGCCCCCTTTGGGGGCAGATCAGCTGATTTTTATTAGGCCAATGTGCCCCCAAAGGGGGGCAGAAACCACTAGGCACCAGTTTTTTTTTTTTTTTCTTTTTTTTTTTGGTGACAATTTCACGCAAGGGGAGCGCCCCTGGGGGTACAAATTTATTTTAGGCCATTTCTGCTCCCCTTGGGGGCAGATCGGCCTATTTCTATTAGGCCGATCTGCCCCAGGAAGGGGGAGGGGTGCAGAAACCACTTAGGCACCACGGGTTAGTGTATGTGTGTGTTTTGTTTGGGGGGCAGCCCCTTGGGCAGGGGTCGCTCCCCATGGGGGCACATTACTGTTGGCCATTTGGGGGCAGATTGGCCTATTTTTGCAAGGCCCATCTGCCCCCAAGGGCGGAAAGCCCACCAGAGAAGATATTTTTTTTTCTCCAAAATAAGAGGGTGGGGGTATGGCCATACCCCCACCCCAAATATATAGGGCCAAAGTTGTTCTGCCCACTAGTGCAGAAACTCTACTAGATGCCAGGGAATAAAAAAAAATAGGGTGGTGGCCACCAACCAGTATGGTCTTTCAGCTCTCCCACACTAAAACATCTTATCCCACGGCACACAAGAGGACGTGATTATTTTGGGTTTTGGTTTTTCATTTGGGCCATGAGAGCTTGGCTAACTCTCAAAGTCGTTCCACTTGGAATGGTGAGGGCTGCACTTTTTTGGACTTTGGGACACAGCCATGTAGAAAAATCAACAAGACCTAGACACATCTGAAAACTAAACATCTGGGTGATTCCAGGGTGGTATGCTTCACATGCACCCCACACCATTTTCTTACCCACAATGCCCTGCAAACCTCCAACTTTGCTGGAACTCACACATTTTTCCCACATTTTTGTGATGGAACCTGCAGGAATCCACAAAATTCCTACCTCCCAGCATTGTCTCATCTATACCGATAAAAATTCTGATGCACTTGTCAGTCTAAAAATTTGTTTTTTTTCAAACTGCCCTTTTTGACCCGCTTTGGTTCCCCCTCAATTGCGAAATGTTTTTGGATCTTCCCTGTCACAGGCACTTGGCCCACCTACACAAGTGAGGTATCATTTTTACCTGGAGGCTGACGGGAACGTTGGGTGATGGGAAATTTGTCCCAGTGCCGTGATCCCACACACAAATGTGGGAAGAATGTGATTTTTTTTTTTTTTCATTTTAGCTAAATTTGAGGTTTGCTGAGGATTCTGGGTAAGAAAACATTGGGGGATCCACGCAAGTCACACCTCCCTGGACTCCCTCAGGTGTCTAGTTTTCAGAAATGTCTGGGTTTGGCAGGTTTCCCTAGATGGCTGCTGAGCCGAGGACCAAAAACGCAGGTTCCCCCTATCCCCCCCACAAAAACAGGTAGTTTTGTATTTGATCATTTTGATGTGTCCAGATAGTGTTTTGGGGCATTTCAATTTGCGGGCACTAAGGCTACCCACACTAGTGAGGTACCATTTTTATCGGTAGACTTGGGGGAACGCTGGGTGGATGGAAATTTGTGGCTCCTCTCAGATTCCAGAACTTTGTCACCACAATGTGAGGAAAAAGTTGTTGTTTTTTAGCCAGATTTTGAGGTTTGCAATGGATTTTGGGTAATAGAACCTGGTGATAGCCCCACAAATCACTCCATCCTAGATTCCCCTAGGTGTCTAGTTTTCAAAAAGGCACAGGTTTGGTTGGTTTCCCTAGGTGCCGGCTGAGCTAGAGGCCAAAATCTACAGCTAGGCACTTTGCAAAAAACACTTCAGATTTCAGTGTAAAAATGTGATGTGTCCATGTTGTTTTCTGTCGCGAATATTGGGCCTACACAGAATAGCAAAACAAGTGTTATTTCCCCTTGTCTTTCTCTACATTTTCCCCTTCCAAATGTAAGACTGTGTGTAAAAAAGACATCTATTTGAGAAATGCCCTGTAATTCACTTGCTAGTATGGGCACCCCGGAATTCAGAGATGTGCAAATAACCACTGCTTCTCAACACCTTTTCTTGTGCCCATTTTGGAAATACAAAGATTTTTTTTATGCCTATTTTTCACTCTTTATATTTCAGCAAATGAATTGCTGTATACCCGGTACAGAATGAAAACCCATTGCAAGGTGCAGCTCATTTATTGGCTCTGGGTACCTAGGGTTCTTGATGAACCTACAAGCCCTATATATCCCCCAACCAGAAGAGTCCAGCAGACGTAATGGTATATTATTTTCAATAATCGGACATCGCACGAAAAAGTTAGAGTAAAACTTGGAGAAAAATGGGTTGTGTTTTTCACCTCAGTTTCAGTATTTTTTTTATTTCAGCTGTTGTTTTCTCTAGGAAACCCTTGTAGGATCTACACAAATTACCCCTTGCTAAATTCAGAATTTTGTCTACTTTTAACAAATGTTTCGCTTTCTGGGATCTAGCATTGGTTTCATGCCCATTTCGGTCACTAACTGGAAGGAGGCTGAAAGCACAAAAAATAGTAAAAATGGGGTATGTCCCAGTAAAATGTCAAAATTGTGTTGAGAAATGTGGTTTTCTGATTCAAGTCTGCCTGTTCCTGCCTTCCTTCCTCATTTGAAAGCTAAATGATATTGCTCAAAGTTTCATCATCTTTTTATTGGTTGTCTGTTGAAGGGTGAAAATGGAAAGCAGCAGCTTATTTCCATCTTCCAGCTGTGACATTGTTTTCTCGTTACACCTCCTAAATCCCCAAGAGCCAGCACCGGTTACCTAGCACTCGCCATCTCTTGCTGCATCTCGCGTTGTTTATGTTGGCTTACCCTTCTCTCCACAGGTGCGCAAGTACAAGAGCATGATCCTGGAAGATCTGGAGTCTGCGTTAGCTGAACATGCCCCTGCACCACAAGAGATGAACCCGGAGCTGCCACCACTAAATATTGATGGCATTCCAGTGTCTGTGGACAAGATGACCCAGGTGAGTTATATTGGGAAGAGCAGTCAGAATTGCTCGCACAATGGACCTAAACAAAAAAAATATGACCACAATAACTTTGGACAGTGAAATGACACCAGTGTGCACGTGACTGCTCCTAGTCAACACAGTGCTAGTAAGTGCACTATTGGTTTCACTTTTTCTTTGTCGGTATTGCCTTTCATCTCATAGTTTATATGAAGTATATTCCAGAAGTGTAAGTATGATCCCTGGGCCGACATTTTGGCCTATCAGTTACAAAGACACTTCATCACAAAGTAAAAGCAAGATGTTTGAAAATGTTGTTGGTTACTTCAGACGTATTTAAGTGCATCCTGTCAAACTCCCTAATGTCAAACAAGTACCAATGTTTCGTTATAGGGTTAAATCACTATAGTGTCAATAAGTTAAAAACGTAGGCGCTTGAGGAGCAGGAACGATGAGTCCTGACTAGACTTCCTCCTCTTTAGACATCTGTGACTTGTTGCAGACAAATTTTCCTAGCCCAGACATCCCTATTCTCATAATGTATAAATCTGACCAGGATAAAGCACTAGTTCAACAGGGGTTAACCTGCTTGTGTTAACCGATTTTGTGTGCACATACCACTTATCATTCCTATGCATTCATCCTCCTCACATGTCCAGTTTTGCAACCTAATGTATCAGAGGTCATTCCCAGTAATTGCTCTGATGGAAAAGCCTTCTTATTAATGGTACAACATTGTATAACAGTGAAGGCTAAACATGTCTTTTGTTCCACAATGCTGTAGTGCCTGTGATGTATTATCTGATTTATATCCCTTTTTTAGGACTACAAAAGGTTGGGTTCTGTGTCTTGTTTACTTAATTTCCAATCCGTGGCCAGGCTTTACCACTTGCACTGATTCTGTTCTTTATTCAGGAAGTGCCATGAAAAGCCATCAACTTTAGGCTCAAGCGCCTAAGCCTGTTTTTGCACTGTTGACTTTTCCTTCCAGTCCATTGGGTGATGTAATCTCTGTAGTTTCTTTTGCCCTCAATGGCATCTAGATTTACGGTTCTGTACCAGTGCTGTGTGAGTAAATTTACCCTATAGTCTGAAATTGTGTTTTATCATGAAAACTGTAATGCCATCTGAGTAAATGTGGGGGCTGCACAAAACTGCTTGTTCTCAAGTACTGAATCTTTCATAGACTTACATGCTTGAATCTTACACGTCGTCAAGATTGGAGTCCCATAATAATTATAGTAGGCAGTGTGCAGAAAAAGCATAGCTTAACAAAGCTCAAAACATTGATATTGCTAACTAGTTCACATGATTTGAGAAGGACCAAGCTCCAGCCATTCAGGATGCAGGCGAGGAAGCACTTTTCACCGTGAGGACCGCCATACTGCTGATTTCTTACTGCATGTTGTGACAGGATTCTCCCTCAATTCTGCTCAGGTTTTTTCTCTGTGAAGCAGATTGTATTCATTTAGACTTTAGCTTCATCTGCCTTCTGGTAACACCTGTTAATGTATCATTTGGATGTACTTTTCTGACATACAAAATGTCAAACGCTTCTTAAAGTTTGTATTCCTTGTCACTGTGGTAAGCTCCGTCGTTACTCTAATAATCCTTACATAGAGTGCCTTTACCAGTTTAAAGCGCTAAATAATGCAAGTACTTTTACTGTGAATCCTCTGAAGGACAGAAAAGGCAGATTACTTATAGAAATGAAATGTGTAGATTTATATAGTGTGGCTTATCACCCTTGAGGGCATCCATGCGCTGTCCATGGGCACAGGGAGATTGTGATTTTCACAGAATCACAGTACGTTACGCTGAGGCTCAAACCTGGATCCCTTGCTCCAGAGTCAGTTGCTCTTACCACTGTGCCACATCCTCTCCCTATGGCTCCAAAAGGTGAAGGCCAGAGAAGATCCATCCTCTATGGATGAATGCACAATTTTTTATTTTTTTAAACAAAAAAACAAACCATGACTATAGATTTGACCCCTGATATAGAGATGCTTCTGAAAGTCCTACCAAAGTGAACATGAAAGGAAGCACACTGAGCAAAGTCCTGCCTTGGATGTTGTGAAACAAGAAAAAGCAGCTACAACATCGGAACCTGTAAGATCCAAGTCTGAGCCTTCAACACTGTTGCTGCAAGTACCATCTAGAAGTTAATTTAAAACAGTTGACAGACTCCTTGTCAATGAAACTTCTGTTGTTGAAGAACGCATCGACGAGACCACCTTTGATGGCGGATATGTCTACACCTTTGATGTCGGACGACAGCTACGTTAGTTTCATTGTCGAAGACTTAGATAATGATGTAGTCGATGGCAGCCAGGTTGCCGACAAATATCTTGATGACAACACCAACAATCTTTTTCAAATATAAAATAAAATCTTCAACAGACCTAACAACGACACAACCAAATATTTGGATTTTAGATAAAGGTATCCAGGTACCAATATTGCTAGAATACATGCAACCCAGCAGAGCTTTTCCATTACTGTGGGATAAATGGCTGATTGCAGAAGCCCCCTTACTTTTTGCCCCCATTTTTAGCTGATAGTGGTGATTTCTGACTGACTGTGCCCTGGGCACTGCTAATCAGTCAGTCAGTCAGTCAAAATAACTTTATTTGGCGTTTAGCCATAAAAGTATACATACATACATAAAAGTCATCATAAAATACAGTACTTACGGCATTCATAAAAAGCAAATCTATTAAGTCTAAGCTTACCGCCCAAGCTTACTAAAACAGTATAAGATAATAAATACTTATAAAAGCGTATATAATGATAAGACAATATAGTAATAAGACAATGCCTAGTTTCTCTTAATAAATAGTCACATTACCAGTTCATATCGGTTTCTAATGGTGATAGCGGATTTAATAAAACTAAGAATAGAAATGCAGATTTGTTTGGATGAGAGGCTTTGGATGCCAGTCAATCCTTCTTTGTAGGAAGAAGTGTGCAAGTTACGCAAAATGGGTAATAAAAAGGATTTCCTGGGAAACTGAGTAAAGTTTACAGAATAAAATAAAGTGGCAAGTACTTTGTTTCAAAAAGTTATCACAAGGGCATGGCGGTAGTGTTTATTCCCCACACACATTTTATCGGGAACGCCACTCTAAAATGGATCAGATTAAATCTAAAAAGTACGAGTAAAGAGTATAAACAAGGGGTCGGGAACCAAACAAAATAAGGTTCTAGCAAGTCTGATGATAGAATTTGTATGTATGAATTAAAAGAGCTCAATTTCTCTGCCACTTGGTATCTAAGATTCATAACATGCTCTTTATGTCGAAGTTTAACAATTTCTCTCGTAGGGGATTTCCATGTATAGTCATAAGCACTGAATAGTTCCGCGCGCCTGCGGGGACCCCGGAGCACTGTTGTGTAATATATTCTTAAGTGCAATCATCAGCTCCTTGACAAAAAAGGTCTGTGAAAAACACTTAAGAATAACAATGTGCAGCCTATGTGAACAGCTACACAGGCCAAATTGTTAGAAGAAAAAACAGTTGTAGTGTAAATTCACGTTTAAACCTCAATTTATTCTATAAATACATAAATAAATACATTCTCATATTTTATTTACACCTCTCATGAGAATAAAACAATGTAGGGCAGTGTAGCCCATAGGCTGCCATTATACAGAATGAAAATAGAGCTGTGCCTTTAAGAAAGTAAAGTCTTCCTGTTTCCCATCATGCACAGCAAAAGGCAGTTGCCTCAGTTCTTTTTTCCGGCTCCTTTCTGACAGGACCCTGAAGCATTGAGCTCTACCTCACAAAATCCTTTTGTGACAGAAATTCATTTAAAATCTTTTGAATTTCAATTTCACTCGACGTTTTTAACATTGAGTGATCATTTTCTACTTTTTTCTGTTAGATTCTGACAGAATTTTGAGGTTTTTCTACTTCAGAAATGCCTTCACTGTTTGACAAATGCCCTTCTTGTGGCAGAAAAAAGGCCAAAACAGATCCACATCGGGTCTGCATAATTTGCCTTCCATCCAGCCACAAACCGGAGTCGTGTGACATCTGCAAAACCTTCTCCAGAAGGACCCTTCGTGACAGGGAGAAGATCCGACTCCAGGCAAAAGAGGACAGGAGGAAAAGTGGTCATTCTACCACAGAGCGAGGAGAAGGTCAGTCTTCTACCAGGGCTCACACTGTTTCCTCTATAACTCAGACCAGACCGGCTCAAAAACGGCACAGGTCTCCGACGACGTCGAGGGCGTCGACGTCGAGGCAAGGAACGCGCCAACATGCTCGCCGTCGAGGAGTGGTTCGCCGGCGAGAAAGAGACATCGCTCGCCGTCGACGACTATTTCGCCGTCGAGACGGCGTGGACTTTCGCCGTCGAGATCTGGGTCGCCGTTGACACGGCGAGGACGTTCCACGTCGAGGAGATCTGAATCCGGCTCGCCGTCGACACGGCGAGAGCGATCAACGTCGAGGGGTGCTCGACGTCGTAGGCGTTCACCGTCATCACGGCGACGTCGAGGGTCGTCGTCGAGAGATTCTCAACGGCGAGAAGAATCGACGGCGAAGGGCACTCGCCGTCACCGTACTTCGACGTCGAGGAGTGTGTCGACGTCGAGACAATCAAAAAGACCTAGAAGGGTTTATACAACCTCAGAATCCTCGGCTTCACTCATCCTCCTTCCAGCGTCTCCACAACTCTCTCCTCGACAATCACCATTGCCACAGACGCCGGTAACACCTACGGCGCCTCTTCCGGCTCCTCCTTCAGAGTCTGTTTTGAGGACTCCAACGCGGTCTGTAAGACGTTCGGGACATTCCTCTAGACGCTCTTCTTCCTCTCGGCACCGTCATGAATCACAGAGATCTCAGCATTCACATCACAGGCGTTCTTCGTCTACACGGGACTACTCTCCAACCCTATCGGACTCACTGTTCCCGAGAGTGTCCCCCATAGATGATGTGAATACGTTCCAGGAGGTCTTAGTACGAGGGGCGACCAAGCTGAACATCCCGCTGGCGGTACCTGCCCCATCGACGTCAGTGATCTTCGAGACCTTGCATCACAGGACATCTTCCAGACCTTTGCTTCCACTGGTTCCAGGTCTCCTTGAACCAGCAATGGATATTTTCCTTGCACCGGCCGCAACAAAGTCTGCTCCTTCCAGACTTATTAAAAAATATCGTCCACCAGAACAAGATCCTCTATTCTTGAGGTCGGACCCAGTACCTGATTCGGTGGTCATAGTAGCGGCAAAGAAACTGCATTCAACCTCACCGTCTTCTTCTTCGCCTCCAGATAAAGAGAGCAGAAAGATAGATGCTGCAGGACGAAAAGTATGTTCTACTGCAGCCGCCACGATGAAGGCAGCCAGCGCTACTGCGTTATTAGGGCGATACGACCGTGCCCTCTGGGACTCTTTAATGCAGTTTGCGGAACATCTTCCTAAGGATAAAAGGGAAGATTTCCTGGAGGTCGTGGGTGAGGGAGCCATGGTTTCTAACCAAATATAAGTGCTGCAGCTGACTCTTCGGTGCTATCCGCACACAATTATGCACACGGGATAGCGCTCAGAAGGCATGCATGGTTGAGACTTACATCACTCAAACCTGAAGCGCAGCAGAGAATACAAAACTTGCCTTTCTCGGGCTCCACCTTGTTCGGTTCTCATGCCGATGACGAGATGGCTAGAATGAAGGCTGAACTAGATACCCTGAAAGCGGTAGGCATGGAAAGACCGAAAGAACAAAGAAAGGTTTTCCGGCCATATCAACGACGACTTTTCACCCACCGGTATCAGTCGCCACACTGGATGTCTTCGCGCCCCCAGCAGCAGCAACAACAGCAGCATCAAAGGGGTTTCTCCACTCAGCGAAGGTCGACAAGGGGTCGTTCAACACCTCAAACTCAGGCAACTCGACAGGCTCCCACGTCTAAGCCCTGAATCTTTGCTTCCCCCTCCTCCGTTATCCACTCCGGTAGGGGGAAGTATCTCAAATCATCTGGACGAGTGGCTACGCATCACAACAGACGCCTGGGTATTGAATATTGTGAGACATGGTTACGCTCTCAGATTCACCAGTTCTCCACCATCTGTTCCACCCAAAACAGCCAACCACCATCTCGAAGCTCTACAGTTAGAGGTCAATATCCTATTGCAAAAAAGAGCCATAGAACCCGTTCCCATCAGCCAACAAGGGAAGGGGATTTATTCGAGATATTTCCTTGTACCGAAAAAAGACAAACAAGAGTTTCGTCCCATCTTAGATCTGAGGACAGCAAACAAATGGATTTGCAAAGAAAAATTCAGGATGTTAGCCTTACACCAAATTTACCAACATCTACGTCAGGGCGACTGGCTCTGTGCGATAGATCTTTGCGACGCTTACTTTCATATCCCAGTAACCAAGAAACATCGAAAATTCCTAAGGTTCACCGTCGGAAAACGCCATTACCAATTTGCAGTTCTACCTTTCGGCCTAAAATCAGCGCCGAGAACTTTTTCCAAATGCATGGCGGTAGTAGCCGCCCACTTGAGGAAACAGCAAATATTCGTCTACCCCTATCTAGACGATTGGCTCATAAAGGCCTCCAGTTGTCTCGAGGCACAACAACATTTCGAATGGACTCTACAACTGCTGCAAAAACTTGGTCTTCAAGTCAATCTCCTGAAATCTACAGCAACACCTGTTCAGAGGTTGCATTACTTAGGGGCCATTGTAGATACCAGGCTAGGAAAGGTGTTTCCTTCGGAGGAACGACGGTTATCGATTCTCCAAAAGTGCAAACAACTGCAGGAAAGACCTCAAGCCACTGCAAGAATAATAGCTTCTCTACTGGGCTCGATGGCGTCTTGTATCCATCTGGTTCCCAATGCTCGCCGCCATATGAGACCATTGCAGGAAAATCTGGAGGATCAGTGGTGTCAACTGAGGGACGATTGGGAGAACAAAGTCCTTCTTTCTCCTCACACCCTACAATCCCTCAAGTGGTGGTGTTTACCCAGCAATCTCTTGGTGGGTATTCCGTTCCAACAACGGCCTCCATCTCAAACCATCGTAACAGATGCGTCACTGCTCGGATGGGGGGCGCACATGGAACATCTTCGAGTCCAAGGCGAGTGGTCACAGAGAGAGAGTCTCTATCACATCAACCTGCTGGAACTTCGCACAGTCCACCTTGCGCTCAAAGCCTTCCTTCCCTCTCTGAGAACGGAAACTCTCCTTCTCCAGACAGACAATGTGGCCACTATGTACTACGTGAACAAACAAGGAGGCACCAGGTCCAGAATTTTATCCAGAGAGGCTCAGACAATCTGGCATTGGCTTCTAGCCAGGAACCTGTCGCTAGTGGCAACTCACCTGCCCGGCATCCAGAATGTTCAAGCGGATGCCCTCAGTCGGGTAATGGACGAGAACCACAAATGGGTACTACACGACGACGTCGTTCATTCCATTTTCGCACTCTGGGGTACCCCCTCTACAGACCTATTCGCAACCCCAGAAAACAAAAAATGCCAAAACTTCGCCTCCAGATATTACCATCCAGGGACACTGGGGAATGCCCTGTGGATAAGCTGGTCAGGAGCATTTCTTTACGCCTTTCCACCGCTTCCCCTGATTCCGGCGGTCCTCCAGAAGCTGTCCAATGCTCAGACCAAAATGATCCTAATTGCTCCGGAGTGGCCACGCCAGTGGTGGTTCCCAGACCTTCTTCACCGGTCACTCAAACCACACATCAGGCTACCATATCGTCCGGACCTTCTCACGAAGTTCAGAGGGCAGATATCTCATCCCAACCCCTCATCGTTGAGTTTGGCAGCATGGCTCCTGAGCTAGTGCAATATGGGCACTTGAACCTACCTCAGGACTGTATGGAAATTCTGAAGGAAGCAACGCGCCCTTCCACACGATCAGCCTATGCAAGCAAGTGGAAGAGATTCTGCATTTGGTGTTTACACAACAACATTGACCCGGTTTCCTGTGGAGAACAATCTATCCTGCCATACTTGTTAAGTTTGGCAAAATCGGGCTTACAACTGTCGTCAATAAAAGTTCACTTGGCGGCGGTAACGGCATACAGAAAGAGTCCTTCACAAACTTCCTTTTTTCGGATTCCGATTATTAAGGATTTCCTAGAAGGTTTAAAGAAGGTTTTTCCTCCCATTAGAAAGCCTTCTCCTCCATGGGAACTGAACGTTGTCTTATCACGTCTGATGCTGCCGCCATTCGAGCCGATACATAAGGCATCGCTGCAGCATCTCACATGGAAAGCTGCTTTTCTGGTGGCAATCACTTCAGCGCGTAGGGTCAGCGAAATCCAGGCCCTTTGTGCTCAGGAACCCTACACGGTTTTTCATTCTGCGAAAGTGGTAATGAGAACTCATCCAAAATTTTTACCTAAGGTAGTCTCCGACTTCCATGTGAACCAAACAATTTCATTACCGACTTTCTTTCAGAATCCAGCTACTCCTGCTGAGAGAACTCTGCACTCTCTGGATGTAAAGAGAGTCTTGAAATTTTACTTGGACAGGACAAAAAGCTTACGAAAATCACAACAGCTTTTTATTAACTATGGCCCAATCAGAACAGGTTTGGGCACATCTAAACAATCTTTATCCAGGTGGATTGTTTCATGTATAATGTTATGTTATCAGTTAGCAAACAAATCCCTTGGTGGTAGGCCAAAAGCCCACTCTACCAGAGGGAAAGCAGCTACTGTAGCCTTGATGAGAAATGTCCCTTTGGCAGAAATATGCAAGGCTGCCACTTGGAGGTCGGTCCATACCTTTACTAAGCATTACTGCCTTGATGCAGACGCTAGGGCAGATGCGCAGGTTGGACAGGCCTTGCTCAAGAATTTGTTTGCATGATTCATGTTTTCTCAGTATTCTTATGTCTACTCCACCGCGGTTATGGGGATGGGCTTGCTACTCTATTCAGTGCTTATGACTATACATGGAAATCCCCTACGAGAGAAGGAATGGTTTCTTACCTGTAACTCCAGTTCTCTCGTAGGGGTATTTCCATGATAGTCATAAGCAACCCTCCCTCCTCCCCGGTGGAGTTGACATAGAACATGAATATTATTGAGGTTGGTACTCCAACAAATGTTTTGTTTCTTCATGTCAGGTTACTAGCCTCCAAAAAAGAACTGAGGCAACTGCCTTTTGCTGTGCATGATGGGAAACAGGAAGACTTTACTTTCTTAAAGGCACAGCTCTATTTTCATTCTGTATAATGGCAGCCTATGGGCTACACTGCCCTACATTGTTTTATTCTCATGAGAGGTGTAAATAAAATATGAGAATGTATTTATTTATGTATTTATAGAATAAATTGAGGTTTAAACGTGAATTTACACTACAACTGTTTTTTCTTCTAACAATTTGGCCTGTGTAGCTGTTCACATAGGCTGCACATTGTTATTCTTAAGTGTTTTTCACAGACCTTTTTTGTCAAGGAGCTGATGATTGCACTTAAGAATATATTACACAACAGTGCTCCGGGGTCCCCGCAGGCGCGCTGAACTATTCAGTGCTTATGACTATCATGGAAATACCCCTACGAGAGAACTGGAGTTACAGGTAAGAAACCATTCCTTCTTTCGCATTAGCTGGCAGGAGCTCTGGTTTAAAATACATATACTCCAAATCCAAGTTTCGAAAGCCATTGTGAACAAAATTTAGCCATGGAATTTTGTTACAGTTTGTTAGTGAAATATAATCTTTTACACAATCGTGTGTTAAAGTAGCCGCCGGATTTGACCATACTTTTATCCATAGCAAAAGTGGGGCAATATCTATCAAATCTGTAATGTAGCGGATTCCCAGTTCCTCATGGCATAAAATGTTCGCTATGTTCTTAGGTACCATAAGTAACCGATGAAGGAATTTATTCTCTGCAAGCTGTAAAATGCTTGGACTGGTATATCCCCAAAGGCCACCCCCATAAATCGCCGCCGAAACACATTTAGAGTTGTAGAGCGTGAGGATCTGGTGGACCGGTCTATGCCCTAATCTGTGGGCAAAGCAAAAGATTGCCTCAACATTTCTTGACAGTTGTTGAAACTTAAAATTCAAATGGAATTTCCAAGACAGAGTGGAACTTAGATACAGACCTAGATAGCAAAAGTCTTTTACCTTTGTCAAAGTGTTCCCCCCCATTCTAAAACATTTGGTACGAGTGTTTTTAGGACCGCAGGTCATAACGTGTGATTTTAAAAAATTGACTTTCAAATCAAGCTCTCGTGTGTGTGTTAAAAAAAGATCCAGGAGAGTCTGTAGACCATTGGCCGTGCGGGCAATTAAAACAGCATCATCGGCATATAATAAAATTGGCAATTGTCTAAAACTCATCCTTGGGAAATCCTTACAATTTTGGACCAAACAATTATACAAGCCGTTTATGTACAGTAAAAACAGGAAAGGTGCCAGTGTGCAGCCCTGTCTAACACCTCAATTGGAAACAAGGGGATGGGACCTTTCGCCGTGTTGTCCAAACTGAATTAAAATATAGAGGTAAGAGTATAAGCGTTTGATCAAAACTAACAAATCTTGCTCAATGCCCATTGTATCCATTATGTCCCACAGTTTTGCTCTGTTCACCATATCAAATGCACTAGACAGATCTATAAATGCTAAGTGGATAGGTTCCCTTTTGGCAATAACATATTTACTGAGGATAAGATGTAAATTTAGGGTCTGGTCCACTGTGCCTAATCCAGGCCTAAACCCATATTGAATTGGCGATAAAATGTTTGTCTTTACAACCCAATCCTCGAGCCGGGTCAGAATGACACTCCCCAGTATCTTTGCCGTGGAGTCTATTAAAGAGATGGGTCTATAGCAGAAGGGGTCAAGCCTGTTACCCTTTTTGAAGATCGGAACGATTATTGCCATTAACCATGAGCAGGGGATAGCACTTTGAATAGCACTGTTCAGAACATTTGTGATTAATGGAACCCACAGATCAGGTAGAGATTTAAATAGGTCCACCGGTATCCCATCAGGGCCAGGAGCTTTCCTTAGTTTCATTTTAGTTATTGCTGCACTGATCTCATGTACCTCAAGTAAAATGCCGCTCTTAACTGGAATTGGAGTAGCCGAACATGGGAGGCCACATACCTCCCCTCCGTCATTGGGATTATTTGCAGATTGAAATACAAATGAAAAATGGTCTACCCAAACTCCCTCTGGTATCAAACAATCGTCATCCCTATTTTCCTTTCCTGAAAAATATGGGTGATTAACCACCTTCCAAAATTGAGAGGGATCCCGTAGTTCCGTCGCTGCCATAAGGTCTTCCCAAGCGCTAGTGCGTATTTCATTCTTTCTCTCTTTAAGGACTGATTTATATCGCCCCTGGCCTGTTTAATTAAATCCCGATTACATGGAATAGTTTTGATCGCTGACTTTAGATCTCTATGGGCAGCCGTACAGGCAGAATTGAACCACCGTCCGTCACAGGGCCAATGCTCTGTTTAAAATGGCATATGCAAATTAGGCATAATTATAATTGGCTTTGACAACCTACCTATAAGTCCCTAGTGCATGGTACCGCATGTAGGTTTAGGGACCCCAGTATAGTAAGTGCACCAATAGGTGCACTGCTGTGGTGTTCCAGTGTTGTCATAAAGGCAGGATTGCCTTGCTGGGTGCTTTTGTGTTAAAAAATAACCCCAAAATCGACTTTGGAATTAAAAGTACTTCCAAAGTCTTAAACTACAGGTCACCCCTAAAGTCTGCCATAGGTGCCTCAAGGCTTGGGTGCAGTGTAAATATAAGCAGAAGCTCTATAAAATATGTTTTATAAGCCCTGGTAAGGGAAAACATCAAGATTTGTTTTCCCTATTGTAGTTAATGGGATCCATTGGCTAATATTGGAAGACTTTATTGGTGGTGTGTTTTATTTTTTATTTTTAAATAATAATCTTAGATGAGCTAAATATATCAAGTTTGGTACTAAATAAAATGTTACAATACATCCAACAACTTGCCATGTTGAATTTAATATAACGAACCCAGGGAAATAGTCTTAAAACTTTTTCTGAAAGTTACCAAATTCAGCGTAGTGCCCTTTCCTGGTTGGTCAGCTTCTGGCAGCCTGAGCCATGCTACCATAATGAGGTGTGAAGTGGCCTGGGCTGAGACGACAAAAGCATTTGGTGGGAGGAGCACTGCTGCAGCTGAAGACCGAGCAAAATTGGCAGGGGTGGAGGGGGTGGGGAGAGAGTAGCCAAACTGGTATCTAAAGGAGGGAAAGCCACTTGGGACGGAAACTGGACCTCCCCCATTTCCTGCTCCCTCAGACAGGTGGGAGCCCAATTGATTAGGTTAGGAGAGGGCTGTAAGGTGTTTGTTAGGGAGACTTAGCCACATCTATGGGTGGACTCAGCCAGATCTAACCTCCAAGCAGGAATTTTCTCCACGTTTGATTTTTAGAGAATGCTGCTTTTCTGGGATTGCATTTTGCCACTCTTCTCCGGAAGTGGTCACCCCAGTGGGCAGTTGCCTGTGCTCCATTGGGTCAGGAGCACCCATCCTGCTCCCTCACCCACGAGAAAGGATAAATATGGCAGAACTGCCCCACATATCAGATCCCTGCTGTAAGAACATACTGGCAAAAGACTGCCCTGCTGGACCCCTGGTCTTCACCTGAAAAACTGCACTCATAATAACTGCACCAGCTACACACTTTGGGCTTCACCAAGAAAATAACTTTGCCTTGCTTCTGCAACTCCTGGAGTCGACTCCCTGTAAAGGTACAAGTAAAAAAGAGCTGACCAGAGTCCCGTGCAACAAGTCCTGCAAGAAGAGCCCCGCTGACCAGTGTCCAATGGCCATTTGAGGATTCTGACCAGGTGCTTTCTGGGAATTGTAATCACAACTCCCAAGGAGCAACACAGAGCTTCTGGAACCTTGGATCAACTTTGTGGACACTTAAAAGACCCAATAGGACCTCTGGAAGAAGATACAGAAGTTTGGAGCAACTGTTGTAAAAATCTCCAGAAATTAGAGGTGCATTGTGGGAGTTGCCAAGAAGCAAACCAGAGACTCTGGACCCTTGGCTGGTGCTGTGGAGCACTTTCCTGAATCAATTAATTTGTCAGAAACTAAGTGTAACAGTGTTACATCGTGGGTGGCTTGAACTTTTGACTTTGTCCCTATCCAGTGCGACGTTGTTCATTTTTTTTTTTTTTTTTTTTTTTTTTTTAAATAATAGTTACAGCGCTATTTGCTTTAAGCACTAGTTTGACTTTTTATTTTTAAATATTCATATCTCTCGTTTACTACATTGGATTTTTGCCTTTTTGGTATAGTTTTAAAGATAAAAACATTTCCTATTTTTATAAATTGGTGTTGGATTTTTATTGTGTTGTGTTTTACTTATTTATTGTTTTGTTGATATTAAATGCTTTACACACCTGTCTCCCAAGTTAAGCCTAACTGCTCATGGGCCAAACTACCATTGGTTGAGCAACGTTTAATTTATTGAGACCTTGACTGGACCTAGTGGGGGTTTGTGGCCTATTGCTAAGTGTAGGTACCTACCTGTCCTTACCAATAATCCACTTATCACCATGGCATTTGCTGGAGTCTGAAGATTCATAGGATGAAACCTCCTTTGGCCCTACCTACAGTCCCTCGTAACTGTCAGGAGGACAACAGAGATGCTTATTTTGAAGAATAAACCCTTTCCACATCCAGGCATTTTAAAATCCAGGTCCAAAGTGGGCCGCTACGAAACAGTATTCGACACCTATGATGATTAGAACAAATATCAGTACAGGAGAACTGCAGTGCACCAGTAAGTAACTTGTTTTCCTCAGTAATAGTATGTGATGTCTTTTTTTAAAGTAAGGAAACACGGAACGTTTTGCCTACTGAAGTACTTCACTCAATATTTTAGCACCCTTTCCCTCTGGGATACAGTCACCACAGACATAAAGCCCATGTATTCCGAAGCACCGTTGGAAAAACCAGATATTAATTTCTTCCTTTAGTACTTCTTTTGAAGGTTATTGGCATTTTTAGTTCTGTTTATTTCCAGTAATAATTCCACTCATTCAACACGTCTAAGCCAGTACATGTATTATATTTTCCATTTCCGCAGGGCTGTGGGCTAATACCCAAAACAAGAATGTAAATCGTAGAAATATTTATTTTCATATCACAACTTTTGTGGTATATGTATAAATATTAAGTGAAAAGGTGCAGTAGAATGTTGGCTTTCTTCACTTGACAATTCAGACACAAAAATATGTTAAGCCATTCTAATTAAGTAGTCGAAAGTCAATGGTTTGTCATTTTCATAATAAATCCCCTTCTCCTTAGTTTTCTCAAATTATTTCATTGTTGCGATACTTCATCATTAGCCTACCTTTACCTGTGGTTTCCATTTCTCTGTAATGGTTTCGTTAGAAGAATTGATAACCCCTTGCATCAAAATTGAATAAAAATGTATATTACTTTTTATGTATTCTATTACCATAATTATCCATTTCCCAACAATTCAATGTATTGCATGTAAATAAATGTGTTAAGTTTAACCATACACACAAAAGGTGATAGGAATGCTTTCAGTAAGTCTAGCCACTGACAATTGCTTGGGGTAGCATTCCAACCAATTGTTTTTTTTCCCACCATACCACCTCAGTTCAGACCCAGCCATATGGAAATCATCTTGACCCTGCTGTAATCGGAACAGTCCAACCTGAACTGCCAGGCCAGATACTCTCTAAGCCAGACCAGAAGAGGTCAAAGATTGATTTCACTGTGATGGGGGGGTTGGTTGGCGGTACGGGGGGGAGTGATGAGGGGGGATGCAAGGGGGGGGGGGAGTTGGGGGAAGGGGGAGC
This sequence comes from Pleurodeles waltl, assembly GCF_031143425.1. Lineage (NCBI taxonomy): Eukaryota > Metazoa > Chordata > Amphibia > Caudata > Salamandridae > Pleurodeles > Pleurodeles waltl. The sequence goes on along the minus strand of NC_090442.1, from coordinate 739,567,751 downwards.
GGGGGTTGGGGGGGCATGGGCTTAGTTCCTGTTGCACCGTGACTACAGGAGCCAAGCCACACCCAACTGAAGAGCCTGAATCAGGGCTAAATCAGTCATAGGTTGCTTGTGTTCTGGTTCAGAGAAGACCTGGCTTGGCAGTTCAGGCTGGACAACTCCTACTGGAGCAGTTTGCGTATGGCTGAGTGTAATCTGAGGTAGCATGGTGGTCAAAAGACTGGTAGGTTGGAATGCTACACAAGTGATTCCCAGTGGTTATTGCCAGCATCCTTCCGTAACCTTTGGTGTTCTAAACTTTCCTCCTCAAACCACAAAAAGCAGCCCTTCTGCTGGTTCAATTGCATTTTTCTTATTTAACATTTAATGAAGGAAATACAACTTTGTGATTATAAAAAATAAAAAAAAATCGAAAAAGTAAAGGGTTTGCAAATCTTATGGAGCAGCATTGCTGCCCAAACACTCCTGTTTGGAAGTTAAAAGCAAGTTGCTACCATAGATCAAACACTGCTCTATCCCTTTTCACCCCAGCTTGCATCACAGTGGCTTCTGGCCTCTAATTTTAATTCTGGTTGAGCTGCAGATTCCTCACCTTCTGATAATTCCCCGGTATCCACCTGGATCCAGCAACATTTCAGCAGTACATGGGTGGCACCCTGCAGCTCTGCACCAACTCCATTCCTGCAATGATGTCCAGGGACTATATTGATGCCACTCCAGTGCACTGACTTCAGTTTATTTCATTCTACACTACGGATGCGGATCTGGAGCTCATGTTTGTCTCTTGAGAATTCGATTACTAAACAGGTTTTAAACCTTTTAGTGACTGTCACAAACAAATGTCTGTGACACACCCTTATGTTTGCTTGTGGTCAAGTCACAACTCCAAGGCCTGCAATGATTGTGTCGATGAGCCTGAAGGCCATTCAAAACCACGAGGGGAAACTCTACATTGCCCAGCACCAGAAGATTCAGCAACAGGACGGCTCCAAGTCGAAAGTTCAATCCCGGTCCCATTTCAATTCCAGAAGCCACCAGAATTTGTTCCAGAGGTTGTTTTTCATCTTGTTCAAATCTGGGTAAATTGAAGAATTTTTTTTTAAAATTGAAGAACAACTCTGCCCCTCATGGCCACTCTCACTCTCCTGGAAATGTGTGGGTGGGGCGAGGGAAGCAATGCTTCTCAGACTCGCTCTTGAAGTCCATCAACATCTGGGTATAACCCGCAGCTTGTTCTTGCACAGCCTTTCCTTCAGAGGCAGTCTGCCAAGCAAAAACAGATAGTGTTGAGTGAAGCCATGCTCTGAATCTTTGGATGCTGTCTGGCTCCCACTGGCACGCCTTTAGACCCCATGGAGCAGAGACCCTTGATCTGAATTGATCAGCAATTTCGCCCTCTGCACCAGTTGGACCTTCCAAGCCCACCATGGACGCGTTTCTGGCTCCACAACTGGCATCAAAGTCCAATCTGGTTCCCGGAACTTTGACACCGATGCAGACTCCATTGATGGCTGAAGATGAGGTACCTATTGTACTTTCTAATTCTGAGTCAGTGCCAGTTTAACCTTGACTGAGGCAGCCCTAAGCCTCTGTTGATGCACCACTTCCTCCACCCAAGCCTTCAGAAGGAAGATCACATACTCTGCATTACCTGGTTTGCATAGATTTGGACATAAGTTACTACGCAGGTGATGAGCTTGCCCAGCAATACCATGAAGGGAATGGGTAGAACAAGTCACAAGATTCTAATGACCTTGACACATCCCTCTGAGCTGGGGCTCCTATCACCCCCCCCCCCCCCCCCCCCCCCCCCCCCCCCCAGTTCTGCCACTGAGGAGAGTGGCAGCCCTATGCATCATCATGAAATAAGAAGCAAATTCCTTGACCAACAGCTACCAGCCTTGGAGGTCAAGACCAGTGTTCTTACAGCAGTCCTTCATCCTTGAAACTACTGAGTTCTTAACTTTTATTGAGGCATTTACAGACACTTTTGGAGGCATGGTGCAAAACCTTGCACTATTCCATCCCCTCTTCCAGTCAGTCATTATAATTCACAATGCCACTATCCTCCCTGCTTCAACCTGGCATTTTGATCTCTGCTCACCTTAACCCCCTCCCCCTTTTGAGAGTCAAAAGAGGTGGAGACATTCAAAAGAGGATCTTTCTATGCACCTGCTTGTTGCTTCAATCAGTAAATGCTACTGCCTGCTGGGTGTAATTCCCACACACTTTGGAATTCAATTCCTCAAGTCTGTCCAGGTGTTCCTGAAGATCTCTGACCTCTCCTCACCCAGGCTGTACAGGATGGTTGTGGCACAGCCAAGTTCACAATCTGCAGTGGCTTGGACACCACCGATGCCGTCATCTGAGCCTTTGGCACCAGTTATCACCATTCACTCCCACACTTGGCTGCTGTCCTCTTTTTTTCAGGCAATGTGTAGTTGTTCCTCATGGACATGCCGTTTAATGGGATGTGCCTTTTCGGGGACAAGGCAGACTCCACTGTAGAGTGGTTCAATTAGAGCAAGGCATGGTCCTTGGACTTATCTGCCCCACATTGCCAGCTGAGTGAGCCCTACTGCTCCTCTCGGGCTTTGACCCCGGTGCCCCATACTACCACCAATCCAGCTTTCACAAGGCATCAAGCTGTTTTATGGTTGAGCCCCTTTGGTCAAGGTCAACAGGCCACAAGGTCCACTATCCCCTGCCTGCAGCCCCTCCTTCAAACCCCTTTAGCATGCCCTTAGGGAAGCACAGCCACCTGGTGGGAGGCAAGATCTGACAAGTCTTGGCAGGTGGAGGGCCATAACATAAGACAGATGGGAGCTGTAAATTAATTTGCAGGGATATGCATTACCTTTCATTCTCCTACCACCACATCATCCGCTAGCCTCCCAACGACTGATGGATGACCATCTATTCATTTTGTGGCAGGAAGTGCAAGCCCTTTTGGCCAAAGGATCTGATGGGAGTGTGCCCGTGGCAGCATTAGGACATGGTTATTTTTCCCATTAAGTTCTGGTACCCAAAAAGGATGGCGGCCTTTATCATATTTTATACCTGCCCCATTAGCACCTTCTCCCAGAAGGCAAAATACAAAATTCTCACACTGACCCTAGGTCTTGTCTGCACTTGACCTGGGAAACTGAAAGGTTGCATTGGACCCGCGGCTCATTGGTGCGGTCTACGGTTTGTGGTGGGACAGGAGCATTTTCAGTTTGATGTGCTTCCCTTTGGTCTCACCAGTGCCCTTAAGAGTTAATAAAACGAGAAAGTGTTGGTGGCAGCACACCTTGGGAGGTACAGGGTGCCAGTCTTCCCCTAACTTAATGACTGGCTGCTGAAGGCAGCCTCGCCCCAGGCAGTTGCCAACCACCTCAAGACTACGTCAAACCTCTTGTCATCTTTGGAGTTCACTATTAGTGTGGCAGAGACACTCCTGACTCCTTCTCAGATGCTCCCCTTCATCTGAGTCATTCTAGACATGGTTTGGTTTTGTGCTTTACCTCTAGGGAAGAGTCCATGACATTTAGGCAATGATACAATCTTAGGCCTCAGCTCTGGGTTTCAGTAATGCAGACTCTGAGGCTGCTAGGGACTGATGGCCTCCTGCACACAAGGTGGTACATGCAGGCTGTGCAGTGAAATCTGAATTATCAGTGGGTCCAACATCAAGGTGACCTTTCTGACCACATTCAGATTTCAGTAGCGAATGCAAGAGATATGCGGTGGTGGTTACTGGGCCGCAGTTGGGTTCAACTTTCCCCATCCCCACCCATAGGTTACATTGGTGATTGATGCATAACTTCTGGGTTGTGGTGGCTGTCTAGGAGAGGTGGCGATAGGAGGCCTCTGGCGAAGTTCCTGCTCCAAGTCAACTGTTTGGAGCTGAGCACCATCCACTTGGCTTTCAAAGCCTTCCTTCTGTTCAACAAGGGGATGCTACTTCTGATCAGACACTACCACCATCTGGTATTTCAACAAACGGGGGCGGGGAGTGTCATGGACCCAGTGCCATGATTCCATATGCATCTGGAAATGGCTGGATCGCTAAGGAATTTTACTTGTGGTGGACCACATGGCAGAGTCATTGAATGCAAGGGTGGAACAATTCAGCTGTTGGCACTCAGTGGTTCATAAGTGGCAGATATACCTGGAGGTGGCATGAGGTCTGTTCCATGAATGTCAGCACTTCTGTGCCTTGGAGTTTCCGAGGAATCGCTTGCTCAGAGGTGCATTTCACCTCAAGTTAAACTTGTGACATGCCTTCCCGCCTATACCACTCCTGCACAGAGTTCTCATAAAGATGAACAACTGGGTCCAAGTCACCCTGGTGTCTCTGGATTGGGCATTGAGAGTATACTATTTGGATGTTCTGGGCTTGAGCAACTGTTCTCAGATTAGGATGCTCCTCTGGGAGGACCTCCTTTTGCAGCAACAAAGCAGGGATCTGCACCCTGACCTTTGCAGTCTCCACCTTTGTGCTTGAAGATTTGAGTGGCAACCGCGGAACACCTTCAACCTTCCTATGGAGATGAGGGGGCATGTTCAGGACTGTGTCCAAAATGGCAGCACCACAGTGAAGCTCCGGCCCAGACAGCCCAATAATCATGGCATACAAGGTCCGATACTGATCCTTTTCCAAATGTCTTGTTTGGCTGCATGGCCCTGTCCCCTGCTGCATAATATTCTGACTCTTATGCTGTAACTTGACACATAAAGGCTGCAAACCCATGGGCGCGTAGTCTTGCCTGGCACTCCTCAGATGTCACGCTGGGACAGGGGCGCAGGCGAGCCTGAGGACTGGGTTATGAAGCCCCGCGATCCATGAGGTGGTTTTTTTTTTTTTTTTTTTTTGCTGCTGCATACTCAACGTGACTTGTGACCTGACATGGCTACAGACATGCTGCTGACTTCTAGTGAGGACGCCACTAATTATTAGGCCAGGCGGCCTACTACTGACATCTGCTGAGCAGTACGAGGGTGCCATATTGACGCTGCAGACAGTGTTGCTTGCCATTACCTTTGCCATCGCTAGAGCGCCCCGGCCCCTACTATTGGCTCCAGTGAGTTTTTCTGACCAATTGAGGCCCATCTGTGCATACTCAGTAGCCTAGCTTGAGCGGCGATGAAAAAGCTGCCTGATAGCTTGGATCCAAACATGCGGCCTACCAGAACCTTCACTTCTTTACTACGGGAGGCCAAGCTGAGCGCTTAAAGGTATGGAGACAGATGGGGAGAATTCTCCAACTCTGCACGGCAGCACCACCCTACACCGCACCAGCTGCTTGGCTCTCCCTCCTTTACCGGCTTTAATCTCTCGCCACCAGGGCCCCTTGCTGTTCCCCTTTCATCATTACTTGGGGATCCATCACATATAGGAGCTTTGCATGACCTACATCACCTATCTCTGCACCCTTTGCACCTGCGGGCTGGCCCAGATCACGCACTGGCTTTTGAGCAGTCAGTCTTGCCCAACCCTCCACCTCACAACTTGGCGGTGCCCTCAGGATTATAAGTGTCCTCATTACACAATCACTTCTTAATGCTGCATAGAGGGGTACCCCCACATATTGTCTGGGATTGCTACATTGAAGGTACCTGTGTTTGGACCTGACCGTGCCCCTGACTGTAACCTCAGCAGAAACACTTTTTCGGCCCCACCTGACCACCATTAGGAGGAAGGGCGACCCCAAACAACCTAACCTCTCCTTTGAAAGGCCCAGGCAGTCTGGCAGACCCAAATCCACTTTGGATGCAGAGGAGTGCGAATCTGATACTGCCGTGGATGATCATCTCACTGGGATTAGTGCTGTTATGGGAGAGCTACATGCCAGGTTTCGCTCTATCGACACCTGTTTTGATACACTGACAAGCCGCTTGAATCGCATGGTAAAAAAGAATTGACTGTCATGGTACCTGTTTGGATGGCACAGAAGAACGTATATCGGCATTGGAAGACTGCACCTTCTCCCTCACAAAACCCCTAGACAAGATGGAAAGTCTCCTAAAGACAGTGGCTATTAAAAGAAGAAAAAAAATACCTTGAAGCGAGATCAGGCATGGACAACATTTGCATTACAGACATTGCACAGTCTGCCCTATGGGGCACCCGGACCAATATGTAGAATGGTTGCTGGTTGACCTATTTGAGCGCCAGAGCTTTATGGACACCTTGTGGTGGAGCATGACCATAGATCACGGAGACTCAGGCCGACACTAGGTGCACCTCCTTGTTTCATAATTATGCGCTTGTTAAACTTTAGAGAAAGAGACACAGGACTCTTGTCTGGGTAGCGAGTGGGGCCCATTTCAACACCAAGGTTCAGCCATCTCTTTATACCCGGATTTTACATTGATGGTTCAATAGGCGTGCCGCAAGTTTCAAGATGTGAAAACTCTGCTCTCCAAACAAGGTCTTTGGTATGGCATGTTATACCCTGCCAGGCGCTGGATAGTTATCGATGGGAAGGCCCCGATTCTTTTACTCTCCGGCAGCGGCACTGTCTTTCTGCAAAACACTAAACCCTAATGTTGTGTTTTATGATCTTCGCCAGCCCATGCACCGGCCGACCTACAGAACTCTAAGGGATCTGGTCTCCCCCCCCCCTCCCCTGACCGACCACCTCTCACTCTGCCTGGCAGAGTGATGCATGTAAAGGACTGCTCATGGGCGGTACCCTGATTCCCCCTCTCATTGGCATGTTCTTGACAGGGTGCCTCTGAAGTTGCCTGTAACCAACAAATACTATGCATCAGCTGCCATCTTTATATGGGCTGCGCTGACCGTAATTTGCCCACCCCGTAGTGTATACTGCATAATGTTACAATGGATTCACTGAACTATTAGAAGCTCTGTGTGGCTGGGGGGTGATGAGTGGTTGTTTATTTGGGAATTGTTATTTCTGTTTTCCATGCTCATCCATTGTCCAGATGGGACTACCCACAGTGCCATACTTACCACACAGACCACAGACTGTCCATTGTGACTGAGAATACAGCGGGGCAGGGTGCAATAGCTGAGATAACATGCTTGACTTGGAATGTTCAGGGCTTAAATAATCTCCGTAAGGGCAAGCAAGCAATGGCCTACCTCAGTGGACATGTAGTGAGATTTGCCTTTCTACAGTAAACACACCTTTCCCCGCAAGACATCCTCCCCCCTCCCCCCCCCCCACCCCCAGATCTTCACAAAGTCTTGGGGACCGCATAGGTAGTTCTCTAGCTACACCACCTATTCGAAGGGAGAGAGTGCACACATGCACAGGAGCGTCCCCTTAGTCTCACCGCCAGTTTCCTAATCAAGGGGGTGGGGGGTTGCTGTGTGGTTCTGGCTGGGAGCCTGACTCGCCAATACGTGCGTGCTCCTCGTGCACATATGTACTTCTAATGTAGACTACCCTGGTTTCTTTCACAAACTCGCCTCCATCTTGGGAAGATTTGACAGCACTACAATTTTATCCTGAGGGAGGATTTAAAATGTCAGTTGTTGTCCCCTTTCCTTCTCTGCTGGAGTTTCAACTAAGCAGTCCTTCTTGTGAGGTAGTCAGGAATCTGGTGAGTTGGGTTCAGGGGAGCCCTTAAATACAAAATTTAGGGGCATTTTATGGGTCAGAAGGGAGTAGCCAATAGCTACTGTCCCTGAGGGTGGCTACACACTTTCCTTGTGCCCACACCCCTTGGGGATGGGGGCACATTCCTATCACTATTGGTCCCTGTCCTCCAAACCACAATGGAGTATTCTGCAGGGAGGGGGTCCCTTCAGCTCTGGTCATCTTAGGGATGGTCCCAGCTGAAGTGGTCACTCCTCCTTGTTTTTCTTAAGTTTCGTGCCAAACTGGCTGCCCAAAGTGGGGGCTTGTCTGGGGGTGGGCATCTCCACTAGCTGGAGTGCCCTGGGGCACTGTAACTTAAGGCCTGAGGCACTGTAACTTAAGGCCTGAGGCTCACCGCCAGGTGTTACAGTTCCTGCAGGGGCGAGTAGTAAAGCACCTCCACCCAGAGCAGCTTTGTTTCTGGCCTCAGCGGGCACAAAGGCCCTCACCCCATGGGGTCAGAAACTCAACTGCTAGTGGCAGGCTGGCACAGACCAGTCAATCCTACACTAGAGGATTTGGTAAAATACGAGGGGCATCTCTAAGATGCCCTCGGGTGCATTTTTAAATAAATCCTACACTGGCATCACTGGGGGTTTATTGTTGAGAGGTTTGATACCAAGCTTCCCAGTATTCAGTGTAGCCATTATGGAACTGTGGAGTTCTTTTTGATAAACTTCCATACCATATACTTACAGGGAGTGCAGAATTATTAGGAAAGTTGTATTTTTGAGGATTAATTTTATTATTGAACAACAACCATGTTCTCAATGAACCCAAAAAACTCATTAATATCAAAGCTGAATATTTTTGGAAGTAGTTTTTAGTTTGTTTTTAGTTTTAGCTATGTTAGGGGGATATCTGTGTGTGCAGGTGACTATTACTGTGCATAATTATTAGGCAACTTAACAATAAAAAAATATATACCCATTTCAATTATTTATTATTACCAGTGAAACCAATATAACATCTCAACATTCACAAATATTCATTTCTGACATTCAAAAACAAAAACAAATCAGTGACCAATATAGCCACCTTTCTTTGCAAGGACACTCAAAAGCCTGCCATCCATGGATTCTGTCAGTGTTTTGATCTGTTCACCATCAACATTGCGTGCAGCAGCAACCACAGCCTCCCAGACACTGTTCAGAGAGGTGTACTGTTTTCCCTCCTTGTAAATCTCACATTTGATGATGGACCACAGGTTCTCAATGGGGTTCAGATCAGGTGAACAAGGAGGCCATGTCATTAGATTTCCTTCTTTTATACCCTTTCTTGCCAGCCACGCTGTGGAGTACTTGGACGCGTGTGATGGAGCATTGTCCTGCATGAAAATCATGTTTTTCTTGAAGGATGCAGACTTCTTCCTGTACCACTGCTTGAAGAAGGTGTCTTCCAGGAACTGGCAGTAGGACTGGGAGTTGAGCTTGACTCCATCCTCAACCCGAAAAGGCCCCACAAGCTCATCTTTGATGATACCAGCCCAAACCAGTACTCCACCTCCACCTTGCTGGTGTCTGAGTCGGACTGGAGCTCTCTGCCCTTTACCAATCCAGCCACTGGCCCATCCATCTGGCCCATCAAGACTCACTCTCATTTCATCAGTCCATAAAACCTTAGAAAAATCAGTCTTGAGATATTTCTTGGCCCAGTCTTGACGTTTCAGCTTGTGTGTCTTGTTCAGTGGTGGTCGTCTTTCAGCCTTTCTTACCTTGGCCATGTCTCTGAGTATTGCACACCTTGTGCTTTTGGGCACTCCAGTGATGTTGCAGCTCTGAAATATGGCCAAACTGGTGGCAAGTGGCATCGTGGCAGCTGCACGCTTGACTTTTCTCAGTTCATGGGCAGTTATTTTGCGCCTTGGTTTTTCCACACGCTTCTTGCGACCCTGTTGACTATTTTGAATGAAACGCTTGATTGTTCGATGATCACGCTTCAGAAGCTTTGCAATTTTAAGAGTGCTGCATCCCTCTGCAAGATATCTCACTATTTTTGACTTTTCTGAGCCTGTCAAGTCCTTCTTTTGACCCATTTTGCCAAAGGAAAGGAAGTTGCCTAATAATTATGCACACCTGATATAGGGTGTTGATGTCATTAGACCACACCCCTTCTCATTACAGAGATGCACATCACCTAATATGCTTAATTGGTAGTAGGCTTTCGAGCCTATACAGCTTGGAGTAAGACAACATGCATAAAGAGGATGATGTGGTCAAAATACTCATTTGCCTAATAATTCTGCACTCCCTGTAATATGGCCACACTGCACTTACAGTGTCTAAGAATAGACTTAGACACTGTAGGGGCATATTCCTCATGCAGATATGCCCTCACCTGTTGTATAGTGCACCCTGCCTAGGGCTGTCAGGCCTGCTAGAAGGGGGACTTAACTATGTCACAGGCAGTGTTTTGTGGGCATGGCACCCTGAGTGGGATGCCTTGTCGACTTTTCCCTTTCCTCCCCACCAACACACACAATCTGAAATGGCAGTGTGCATTTGTTAGGTGAGGGGTCCCGTAGGGTGGCACAACACCTGCTGCAACCCTTAGGGACTCCCCTTTGGTAACAGGGCCCTTGGTACCACTGGTTCTTTTTACAAGGGTGTGCCAGAGGTGTGCCAATTATGGGAACAAACGTACATTTTTAGGGAAAGAACAATGGCGCTGGGGCCTGGTTAGCAGGACCACAGCATACTCAGTCAAGTCAGCATTAATATCAGGCAAAAAAGTGTGTGTGGGTGTGGGTGGGGTGGTTACAACAACAAGTGCCAGTTTCCTACAGGTGCATTCTTCAGAAGGCCTGTCTTTGTCCCCTTGTCGAATGGGCTTTGGGTCAGGCAGTCAATTGTTTGTTAGCCTTGTTGGTAAGTAAATATAATACATAAGACTATCCACCTTAAAATAGTTTGCTTTGAGCCACATATGCCGTTCTAATGGGACCATAGTTTATAAAATTGATCAGATTGTCTGATATCTTTAGTTTTACCAAGATAAAACTTCAACACTCTTTAGGTCTAGGGAGTGCAAGTTTCTCTCTGCTGCCGTGGATGGTTTGGGAAAGAATGTTGGAAGAGAGATGGTCTGGTTAATATGAAAGTAAGACACTACTTTAGGTAGGAACCCAGGATGGGTTCTCTTAACCACCCTGTGATCATGAAATACTGTGTAGGGTTCTTTAGAACATAGAACCTGAATTTCGTTGACTCTTCTGGCTGAAGTAATAGCAACAAGAAAAGCTGTCTCATGTAAAATGCTGCAAAGAGGTTTTTTGTATAGGCTGAAAGGGTGGACCCATGAGTTTAGACAAAACCACATTCAATTCCCACAGAGGGGAAGGTGTACGAACTGGTGGAAATATTTTTCTCAAGCCCTCTAGAAAATATTTAACCACTGGCGTTGTAAAGAATGACGCTTGAGAGGGCGATTTGCGGTAAGCAGTAATGGCTGACAAATGTACCTTAATTGATGAACACTGCATCCCTGATTTTGCAAGATGGAGATAGGGTAGAATAACCTCCTCCTGAGCCAGAATTGGATTGGAGACGCCACATGTAAAATCTTTTCCACTTGAATGAATAAGAGCGCTGTGTCGAAGGTCTTTTGGACTCCTTTAGAATATTCATGCATTCCTGTGTGAGGCCTAGATGGCCATACTGCAGGAGTTCAGGAGCTATGCTGTCAAGCTCAGCGAGGGAAGGCTGTGATAAAATACCTTCCCCTCCTTTTTGTGGAAATGATCCGATCTGCACGGAAGCCTCTTGTGAGGCTTTTCTGATAGGTGGAGGAGATCCGTGTACCACCATTGATGAGGGCATTCCGGGGCTATTATCATCCTGGTTTGACCCTGTAGAATTTGTTGATCACTGTGGGAATTAGGGGAATGGGAGGGAAAGCGAAGAGAAATGTCTCTGACCAGCCTATCAACAGGGCATTCCCCTTTGTCCCTGGTCGGTATAACCTGGATGCAAAGTTTCAGCATTTGTTGTTTTTGTCAGCAAACAGGTCTATCTGAGGATACCCCCATTGTTGAAAAATGTCTCTTACGACGTTGTCATGAAGCACCTAGTCGTTTGAGTCTGAGAAGCTTCGGCTGAGGGAGTCCGCTTGTGTGTTCTGGGCTCCTGAGAGGTGAACCGCTGTGATGGACAACCTCCTCGCTAGTAGCCAATGCCAGATGGTCTGTGACTCTCGAGATAGAGGGCGAGATTGAGTGCCCCCCTGTTTGTTCAGATAGTGCATCTTGGTTGTGTTGTCTGTTTGGACTAAGATGGAGTTGTCCTTGATGGATGGGTAAAAGGACTTGAAGGCTAGATAAACCGCCCTCAACTCCAGCAGGTTGATGTAGTTTTGCTGCTCCTTGTCCGACCACAGTACTTGGGCTTGGAGAGAGCCCATGTGAACCCCCCAGCCCTGAGGCCACGCATCCATTACCGTGTTTGACAAGGGATGCTCTGATGAAAGGGGACTCCTACTAACAGATGTTGTTGGTGAGACCACCATCGTAGTGAGTTTTTTTTACTGCTGGTGAGAGAATTATTCTGTTGTCCCATTTGTCTGCAAATTGGCTCCACAGATCCTCCAGGTTCTCTTGGAGAGGTATCATCTGTAACCTGCCATTTGGGACAATGAAAATGCAGAAGGCCATGGAACCTAGGAGTGATGCGATTTGACTGGCCGTTGGTTGTAGAGTGTGAAGGATGCTGTGACACTTATGCTCTATTGATAAGTCTCTCCTCCGAAGGATACACGTTTTCTAGGCTTTTTTCTTTGATTGCAGAAAGCTGTTTACTCTAGTTGAAGAGTTTTATTAAAGAAAAACTTAACAAAAATAAGAAATTTTTAGCCTGTTTGTCAACATAGACTGCTTGATTGCTTACACATGTATATGATATATATGTACTAAAATTCTCTCCACGATTTTTACTTTTACATATACAATTATGGTATATACATGTGTATTTATATATGCTCTGGGGTCCCCACACGTGGGCAAGAATATTCCGTGCTTATGACTTTGAGGATCCCCTGGAAAAGAACTAGGATTTACAGGTAAGTAACTTACCATTCCTTACAGGTCTACGACTTTTATCCTCCACACAGTATTTGTTGTGCTTTATAGGGTCTCACCGGGAGATTCCTGTGGCCATTGCCCTGCTTGACGTGAAAAAGGCCTTTGACTCTTTGGAGTGGCTTTTTCTTCAGGTTATGATCCAGAAGCTTGGACTTGCTAAGGGCTTTATTGCACTTATCATGCTCGTCTACTCCCAATTGGTGACACGACTACGTGTGAATGGATCACTCGCGAGCCATTTTGTGATCCCTAGGTGTACATGTTAGGGGTTTCCCCTATCACCATGGACTGTTCATTATCACCCTGGACCCACTCGTACACCACCTACAAGAAAACCACATGCACCACAGACTTTACTTTCCACCGGGCCCTCTTCTCATTTCCATGTACGCCGACGATATTTTAATGTTATTTCGTCACCCAGCTCAGAATCTTGCTGTGGTAATGCATGAAAATATTCCCTTTGGGCGTTTTTTCAAATTTTACTAAATGGAATTGACCTTATGCTGACTTTGCACACCTCGCATAGACTTGTCCACATATTAGGACTTACTGGACTGATATATTTGAGCATCTCTCCTTAATGGCAAATGTTGAGCCTAATCCAGATCCCTACATGGCACTCTTTTGTCACGTGGCAGATGTTCCCAAGCCGATCTGCAGATAGAGACAGAACATTGCAGTGGGGTTCTCCCAGCTGTTAAGGCTCGGATCAGCAGTTCAATTTAATATGCCACCAGTAGTGAAATCTGCCACGCTACAACCACCTACCTCAGGGCCAAGAAACAATCGGCAGATTTCCAGAACTACCTTTTGACCATTGACACCGCCCCCCAGGACTAGTCTTGTGGGTTGTCTGGATCGATCTAAGGCAAGGCTGTGCAGAAGAGAACCATCTTCTCTTTAATCATGCTCTGCATTAGGATCTGCAGTTCATTTGCTAACAAGAAGCATATGGAAGGACTGAGTGCTCATTCTACAAGGGCTGAAGCTTTTACCACTGTTGGCACCCATAGTTCCTCCCCTGGACATTTGCTAGGTGGCTACATGGGCATACGTTTACTGAGCACTATTGTCTGGACAGTCAGGTTTGCCATGAATGACATTTTGCCTGCTGGGTCCTGCAGGACTCATTGTTTTAGTCCATCCAAAGACCCACCTCTAGAGAGGTACTGCCCTGATTACTTATCTTCTATACGTCTCTCAGATACTAGCTGCAGATTCCTCACCAACCCTCCCATTCTCCCCATTCTCCGATCAGACTCTATCCATAAACAAAATTCCAAGTCTTGGAATCTGCACACTGGTTTCACCAGTTGCTTTTAGGGCTCTGCATCTAGGGGCCTGGACACTCAAAAGCAGTTGACGTCGACATGTGGGATTTGCTCCTTTATAGGCCTGATGTCTTTTCCAAAGCAGAACAGCATAATTGCGACGCTGCATTGTGCCACCTCCCAGGACGCATAGGTACTGTTGAAAAGTTTCTGGATCTAGTTAGATCCCTGAGGAGTATTCATAAGTTGAAAAATCTGCAGCTAGATAGTCTCTCCCAGAAAGAGAGTTAACAAAGGTAAGTAACTTGTTTACTTTCCTTCATTCCATCCTTTATTCCTTTATTTTCTGCCTCTAAGATGCATGTTTTTACTCTGTAGGGAGGCAGTCTGGTAAAGAAATGTGTTAAGTTTTTGGTCTTCTACGTCCTTATTGTGCTGGGTTTAATGTTCTAGCAGTATGCCTTTTCAGATAACTACTTTTCCCTGGACCATATTCTCAGTCTGTCGGAAGCTATTTGGCTTGTATCAAAGATTGCTTTAGCGGACAAACCTGTAGTCTACCAAGTGACTTTATAGAAATGGTTTACTGTTTCTGCAGCCTAACCATTTCATCAAGCTCCTAATTTAAATTCATTGAATTGACAATTTCTGAATTAGATATATTTGTGATACCCCAACTCTTCTCAAGCAGAAGCTTATTTTAAGCCTAATGTAGATTTGTTGACCATTTCTAAGCTTTTCTTCAACAGCCACATGGCTCATAGCTGCAGTAATTCTCCCTTGCTTGAAGTTCAGCTGTCTGTTTGGAAGCACTATCAAGACAACACATAGGTTGTGTTTGCTTGTTTATTCTGGTTTGAAGGTCTGTTATACTGAACTAAGGGTTTAGGTTGAGGTTTTTCTGACTACTTAGCCATGGGCTTCATAAGAACCCTGAAATGTTAAAGAGCACCCTGGAGGCTACATTCAGCCATTGATTGTCAGAAGTGCAGCATAGTAATGGAACTAAATGTTAGTCACTGCCATCCAACCGTCATCTGTGCCAGTTGTGCATTTCACTAAGGACCACCTTGGATGTTTCTTGGCCCAGATAATGTGCTGTAGGATGCTTTAAGCCCCTGGGAACATCAGGTGGGTGGTTTTATAGATCATATAGCATGCGCTTAGTATAATTTTGTAAAGGGCAATTCATCCAAGGATTGATAGCCGGAACAACAACAGTCTTTCTAGGTCTCTGTCTATTTTGTCCAGCGTAAGAGCCATGTAAACCCACTAGCACTTGTGTGGAGATATAGGGATGTTCATTCCCAAATATCTGATGGTGCCTCTACACAGTCGTAATTGTGAAAGCCTGCTGTTACTGTCCACCTTCTCCTTTACTGGAACCTAAAGGGACTTTGCACAGTTAACCTTCAGGCCCAAGGCAAAGCCATATATGTCAAATATGTGCATTTGTAGTCTTCTGTGCTATACCCCCACCTAACACCCAGGACCAGTGCATCCTTCCGGATCCACTCCACCAGTGGTTATATCGCCAGTGTAAACAGCATAGGAGGTGAGGGGCACCCCTGCCTGAACCACCACCTGCCCTGATGGAGGAAGGGTGTCGGAAGTGACTGGACCACCAGTTCCACGGTAGAAGATGTATATTTCCCAACTACAAGCAAAAAAAAGTTCTAACAGACTTCTTCCTGTCTGCACTCACAAGGGGTGGAGGGGGATTGGGATATAGAGAGCCTTCCTCTGGAGACAAATGTCAACCGTCCGTTCTTCTTCACTATTACTTCTCTCTGGGTTTTACCAAGGAGTACTGTGTAGGAAGGCTGTGCTGCATCTATGGTTGAACATTAAAGAAATTGTAAACACAACATATATCTAACATACTTTACATTATGTGCATGTATGCATTTGTTACGCTCTTTCACGACACTAGAACTTACATCAAAAGTAACTCAATTTCCCAGACATCTATGTCCTCTCTTAGAAAGTTAATTGTTGTCAATGGTAATTTTGTTGAGGTAATCTTATTGCTGCATAGTAACTGTGGAACATTAATCCTCAGTCTCTATAAAGTCGGTAGGTTTCTCACCAAGCTGTCAAATATTTATTGAGACTTTTTCTCTGGCAGTCTGTATATCACATCAGTCCTTCAGAACTGGAAAAAACCCAGTAAACTAGGCTTACTGTATACTTCTGAGTCTTCTTTTGTGTTTGACAGAAATTAACTCTTCTCAGAGTAAACACGAACTACAGATGAACGGGAAATTACCCCTTGTGTGCGCACCAAAAATCTCTGAAAAGACGTGGTCTCGAAAATGGGAATAACCGTCAAAAAATCTTCTCTGAACGGGAGTGCTGAGGAGAGACTACGTGTAGCATGAGGCATTCAGTTTAACTGCACCGCTTGAAAATTGAGAGCTCACTAAGAGCAGTCCAATTCTCGCTCTGGAAGAAAAAAAGACTAGAGTTCTGACCCTAGAATAGATTCGAGTGGCTGCCAACTTGGAAATCTGTACTTAGGCTGCTGCTGCCGCCGAACTTCAGCCACTGTATCAAAAGACACAGCAGGTGAGGTCTCTGACGTTTCCAACAGGGGTAACATTTATATTGACAAGACTTCTTTGTTTAAATAGTTGCTTTTGACTTCAGCAGTAGTGTCCCTGACAAAGCGTCAGAAAAGACCTCATTTGCTTGCATTCTGGCCCATGGGGCTCTGTATAATATTTTAACCTAAGGTATATAACGAGGCCCAAAGATCTTTTGCTTTAGTACCCGAAATAAGAAATCTCAGTCAGTCTAATCAAAAGCTTTTTTGAAAGTCCAGTAGGAGTAGTACTAATGAGCCTTCAGCAGTATGACAATTGCCCATTGTCAGCTATAGGCACCTGATGCAATGTTAGGGGGAATGTCTGTTTCCTCGGCCTGCCATGGAGGTGGCCTATTCCTTGTAGACCACAGTATGAACAACAGGTGTGAGCTGACCTGCAAGAAACTTTCCCAGTATCTTGAGCTCGGTGTTCAGCAAAGATGTAGGCCTGTAAGAGGAGCAGCTGTCAAACTGCTTCCCAGGCATAGGGAGAACCACTACTGTGGCTGCTAGGAATGTGCCCAATTTGTAAGATTTTATTGAAGTCTGAAAACAAGTGGGGAGGCTTCCACCCAGGCGAATCGCTTGTAGAACATCTACTAGTAACCCAAAGAAGAGTAAACTTGGATCCTGGAAAAGTAGCTTCAAGTGGAGCCCCTTGAGACACAACGAGAACTGGTAGCACCAATAGGTCATGGCACAGCTGGGAGGAAAGGCAATGTCTTGGTTTTACCATCCAAGAACGATGTCTTAGCCGGGCGTTCTGCTTCTGGTAATAGGCAATGCACCTCTGGACTTCTTGGTGTCGTATCTTCAAAGTGGTGTTGAAGCTATCTTTTGTCTTTCATTCGAACAACCTCCAAGTTGATACACTAGTTAATTCAAACAGCCCCCCATCCAATCCTGGTAAGCCATTTTCTGATGGTTCAGTTTTCTATCTGTTAGGCCATTCCTCAAACCAGTCCAATGTGCTTTCAGGTATGTAAAAAAACTGCTTATTTTTATAAATCACTTTGAACCTGGCTGGGAACCGCAGCATATACTTCATGTCCATTGCTCTCTGCTTTTGATTCACTTTGAGGACAGGCATAAATAAAACGTGATCTACGGACTTCTTTACTTGATCTCAGCCCCTGGCAATCACTCGGGCCGCAACCCAATCCATGTTTTTCCACCCACCATGCTATTTCCCTTTGTACCCAGCAGTGTGTAAATAATTCTTGACTCTGCTCCATTGAGAACAGTCCAGCCGAACTGCTAAGCTAGGTAATCCCTTAACTGGAACACAAGCAACCAAGAACTGTTTTTACCCTAATTAGGGATCATCAGCTGGGTATACCTTGGTTCCAGTGGTGCAGTTAGCGCAGGGTCTTGAGCATACCCGTCGCATGGAAGGCATCAAAAACAAGGTGTGCTGGATGGAATGCTTGAATTAATCTTCACCATTGGCAATCGCTTGGGCCTGCATCCCGCTCCATCTTTTTTGCCCAAAATGCCACCTCAGCTTGGACGTAGCAAACCCATTTATCTTTATAAATCAGCCTGGCTGGCACAGCAACATATACGTAATGTCCATTGCTCTCACCTTAAAGGAGGAGCATTGTTTTTAAAAAAATATTTTACGGTGTAGTCCGGAAAGATCTTGAGCGTTGCGTCTCTGTAGCTCATGTGGTTAATTTCTCTGGCTGTCTGCAGCACATCCCTGTTTGCAAAGTTACATATACAGGTAATTATTGAATGGGGTGGTGCCCCCAGAGATGGGTAATGGGCCAAGGATCTGTGTGCCTACTCAACTACAAAAGTATAAAACACAACAGCTCCATTGACAGCTCCTCTGAATGGGCCCTGTTCTTGGGCTAAGTAGTAACAAAAGAAGTTAGTGATGGGCCCTCGGTCCCCGCTGGTGTTTCTACTATCTGGATATTGTTTTGCCTTGATCACCCTTTGTTGTCTTCTGCTCGCTTTTCCAATTGCTGGACCATTGTGTGCAGGGTTACGACTTTAGAGCACTTGGCTCAAGCCCTCTGCTATTTTGATCTCTGGAGTGTATCCAGAGGCAGTCAAGATGGGAAGGGACACCTGGGCTTGCAAACGTGTTCGTTACTGGCCTAGCGTCCTCCACTTCCCCCAGTTGACTGATTTGGTCTTACACTGCCGCCACCAGCTCTTAGTTTTCTGTCTTCTGGTCCCTGCCCATTCATGCACCTCCCTCCATGGACGGAGCCGAGCCCCACTGCTACTGGATCAGTAACCTGAGAGGCTATGGCAAACCAAGCGTTCAATGCAGGAAGTAGAAGCCCCTACCCCTTCAGGCCACTGGAGACTAGGCAGTGCCCCCACCCCACATCAGGCTGTGGCTAAAAGGAAGGGGCCCTTTTAATATCTAAGTATAGCCAATGGAGACCAGGGCCGGCTGTGTGTATTGGATAGATACTACCCTCTCCTTTTGGGGAGGGGAAGGGGGACTGCCTTCTGAGGGAGGGAGGGAGGGATGGGGGGGGTCATACTACATGCCCCTGGCCTGTCTGCTGTTGTGTTGTTGGCTTGATCTTAGCTCTCCTAGTCTTCATCTGCTCCAAGGCAGTCTGTTCCCCCAAGGAAGCTGTTTTGCAGCCTCTTGTCAATGTCCTTGTCAGGTGCACCCAACCCAGGAAGCCTCGTTAGCAGAACAGCCTTCCATGTCCCGTCATCTTTCAATGTTTGTGGCACTTGGGCGTCACTTGTACCTCGGCAGGCCCTTGATGTTTCCTGGGCCAATACAGTACACTACTGTATGCTCGCAAGTTGGCCATCTGGTGTTGCTCCTCCTTGCACTCGCCATCCCGGTGGGTGCCGGCAGAAGCCCCTTGACCCCACAGAGGTTGGTGGAGGTCTCCGAAGCTGTTTAGTGCGCTCAGAGTTGGAGGGCAAACCCCGGTGTAGCAAATTATTTTGGATAAACAGGGCTATGAAAGAAGATAAGACAGATCAGTCTGCCATCTTGGGCCACTTAGCCACGTCCCAAACTTTCCATGCCCCCTTCTCTTAATTAATCAATACAAAAATAGCCATCACGGGAAAGTATATGCCTAAACTTCTGCAGCACTTTTTTATTGGAGGCTGTTTATAACCCAATATACCATCATTAGATTAATACAAATTACTTTTTTATTTTTGTCATCCAGAACAAATATTTCTTCAATTCTAAAAAAAAAACTTAAACATTTTCAAACATAGGTGCTCCTAAAATACCGTTCAATGAAGTGATTGAAGTGATAATTAAAGTGCCATAGTGTTATATACAATATTTACAAAATGTGGTTAAAAAAACATAGAAAAACAGTGAATTTCAAATAGACCCCTTTACTCCAGATGTCTTGAAGTCACCTTATATATTTAATCCACATTTAACAGTCCACATTTCGACCCTATATAAAGATAATAAATCATTAGCGGGTCATCTTCAGGACGGAAAAAATCCTTTGTGTCGGTAGCACCTATTTTTCAAGGTTTTTTGGCATTAATTTCCATTAATGTTTCCTAATCAATAGCAGAAAACGTCTGATCATTTTTGTGAATTTCAACGTATTGAGCAAAGAAATATAATCATCTAGTCAGACTCATTTCTTGACTTGACGCAGAATCACATGCGCCATATTCTCCTTTTAATATCGCTTCGATCCAGTTTCTTTGTCTGTGTTTAAACGCAGTCACCGCTTGTCTCTCTTAATTAGCATAGCCTTACTGGCACCACATTAGTCACACAAACGCTGTTTGCTCACAACCTGGCCCGAGTCCAGCTCAGTTTGTAGGCAATCCTGGGAGTTATGTTTAAAATGGCTTTAATGGACTAGCAGGCAGTCTGGATTTGAGTACATCTCGAACACATTTGCAGTGTGAACCAGCTGAGTGTGTGAGAGTACATCACGTGGGGGGAGAGGGGCTGGGGGCGGGGTTAATCCCAAGTGATACAACCCAATACATAGGTGGAACTGCCCTAGTGCATGTCTAACTGTTAAGTGTTGAATTGAATTTTTACTGTATTAAAAAAACAATATCAAGATCCTCCTACTACCCTCTGACGAGACCATTTCATTTGGGTAATCAAGACTTTTCCCCTCGGAAGTAAAGGTAACAAAACTCCAGGCCTTTGCAAAGGCACTGTGCTCGACTGAGCACCTATTAGGAAATAAAGACCTCGCTTAGGTCTCATACCATCCTGTCTTTGACGGATTCCTTTCTGAAGGCTTTGTATGATCCCTGTTTAGCAGGAGCTGGATCTGCAGTGGAAACAGGTGACTTACTTGGAGCATCACAGTGAAATCTCTCCAGATGGCTTGAACAAACCTTGCTGTGGTTCTTGGATTCTAACCTTCAACAAACAGGGCAATCATGACGGAGACGTCGCTGGAAGGTTTGGGCGCCCTGAAGCTCTCCACAAAGAAGCCTTTATTCAGAGAAGAAACTTCACATAAATGTCTTAGAACTACAAGCCATCCGAATAGGCCTCCAATTACTCCTTTCGAAGTTAGCAAAACAAGCTGTTTTGAACTGGATGGATAACACCTCAATGTAGTAAATTGGAAAGCAATAAGGAGCAAAGGTTCTCTTTTGGAAGAGGCACAGAGGATGTGGGACTGGGTCATCATCAGCAAGGTGGACATTACAGTGGAACATCTTGTGGGATGCCAAAACGATGTGGAAGATGCACTCAGTGGGCACTCCACCAGAACTAAGCAGAATACATATTTTAAAAGTGTCTTGTCAGTTTTGGCAGAAGCTCAGCACTTCTTTCTTATTGACTGATTATCAGGTTGTTTCAAATGAGGTGGATGTTCTACTAAACAAACGCTGTTGAGGCTTTTGGCCATTTAGTGTATTTTATCACTGTGTACTGCTATTTAAGGTTGACAGAGATTCCTAGCCTGAGTATTGGGATTGATTTTAAAAATTTTAATATATGAAAGATACCACCACTGGCGAACGAGGGTTACAGGTATAATTCTTCACTGTTTTTTTATTTATTTTTTTATTTTTATATAAGCCCATTATTGAGGAGGTGTTCTTTGTACACTTTTGATCACCCTTGCATTTCGAAGTGTGGAGAGCTAGCCTACAACATGCTCTGTCTTGGCCAAGTGCAGGTAGTGTATTTTTGGCCACCTACATTTGCCACTTTTGAGGGATTTAACTTAGGCTGCACGCCTATAGGAAGGTGTTCTTTTCCTTTGACTGTTTTTTTATAGGGGGGAATTGATAATTGGGCAGCAAGCCTGCTGTACTGGCACCTATTTTTTAAAGTTTATAATGAGTTTCAAAACTTTTCCTAGGCATTTGTTTTCAAAAAGTCACAAAATGTGACAATCCAGAGTTTTGCATATGCCATCCATCGTATACCTTTCCCCACTGACCAAGTCCATCTTGATGGCTATTATAGAGACCCTTAGGGTCTTGAAACTCTCTTGCCTCTTCTGCCTTGCATGGGAGAATGTGCACAGGCTCCCACTCCCTGTCTGAGTGCCGACCCAGGAAGCTCAGACCAATCACAACGCTGCTGACAGCAGCGTCGTGATTGGCTTAAGGGAGCCTGTGTGCTGCCAGGAGTCTGGGGAAGAGGACTTAGGAGAGACTAAACAGTCTCTCTCAGCGGAAAAGGTAAGTGGCTTTTTTTTTAGTTTTAATTATTATTATTTTTTTATACCCAGTCTCCCCCTCGGACACAATACACACTGTATGCTCCACCGCCTGGGAATTTCAGTTTGAAACTCCATCTAATCCCCCTACCGTTGCATTTTGTCAGTCTCCCCATAACTTTCTCATAGATCTATACCTCTGGGCACCTCTAATTCTGATTTGATCTGATTCCACCTTCATCACGATTACTGTCCCTTCTTCCCAACCTTTATTCCTCCCTAGTAGACTTGCGTCTCTGCTACGTTTTGACCACATGTAATTCCTGTTCATTTCGGAGCAAGCATCCCATCAGCCACGCTTCGAAAGGTAACACCTGTAGTGAAACTTTCAGGTAGTTATGAACTAAGACAGAAAAGAACAACACACAGATATTGTGGCCCTCAGAGAATGTATTTACAGCAATGAAGTCTCATACCCTGTTGACTGCCCAGTCTACACCCAGTCAACTACCCATTGTACCACCCAGTCAACTACCCATTGTACCACCCAGACAACTACCCATTGTACCACCCAGTCTATTTCCAAGTCAAAGGAAACTTAAGCTTCCAGAACCACTGACTGCTCAGAAATTAGGAGGTTTCCAATCTTATTCAGAAACACATTGTAAGGAAATGCCTCCTTGGCATGGTTACCCCCTGACTTTTTGCCTTTGCTGATGCTATGTTTTGAATTGAAAGTGTGCTGAGGCCTGCTAACCAGGCCCCAGCACCAGTGTTCTTTCCCTAACCTGTACTTTTGTTTACACAATTGGCATCCAGGTAAGTCCCTTGTAACTGGTACCCCTGGTACCAAGGGCCCTGATGCCAGGGAAGGTCTCTAAGGGCTGCAGCATATCTTATGCCACCCTGGAGACCCCTCACTCAGCACAGACACACTGCTTGCCAGCTTGTGTGTGCTGGTGAGGACAAAACGAGTAAGTCGACATGGCACTCCCCTCAGGGTGCCATGCCAACCTCACACTGCCTATGCAGTATAGATAAGTCACCCCTCTAGCAGGCCATACAGCCCTAAGGCAGGGTGCACTATACCAGAGGTGAGGGCACCAGTGCATGAGCACTATGCCCCTACAGTGTCTAAGCCAAACCTTAGACATTGTAAGTGCAGGGTAGCCATAAGAGTATATGGTCTGGGAGTCTGTCAAACACGAAGTCCACAGCACCATAATGGCTACACTGAAAACTGGGAAGTTTGGTATCAAACTTCTCAGCATAATAAATGCACACTGATGCCAGTGTACATTTTATTGTAAAATACACCCCAGAGGGCACCTTAGAGGTGCCCCCTGAAACCTTAACCAACTACCTGTGTAGGCTGACTGGTTCCAGCAGCCTGCCGCACTCGAGACATGTTGCTGGCCACATGGGGAGAGTGCCTTTGTCACTCTGTGGCTAGTAACAAAGCCTGCACTGGGTGGAGATGCTATCACCTCCCCCTTGCAGGAGCTGTAACACCTGGCGGTGAGCCTCAAAGGCTCACCCCCTTTGTTCCAGCGCCACAGGGCATTCCAGCTAGTGGAGTTGCCCGCCCCCTCCGGCCACGGCCCCACTTTTGGCGGCAAGGCCGGAGGAGATAATGAGAAAAACAAGGAGGAGTCACTGACCAGTCAGGAGAGCCCCTAAGGCAACCTGAGCTGAAGTGACTCTGACTTTTAGGAATCCTCCATCTTGCAGATGGAGGATCCCCCCAATAGGGATAGGAATGTGACCCCCTCCCCTTGGGAGGAGGCACAAAGAGGGTGTAGCCACCCTCAGGGCTAGTAGCAATTGGCTACTGCCCTCCCTGACCTAAACACACCCCTAAATCCTGTATTTAGGGGCTCCCCTGAACCTAGGAAATCCGATTCCTGCAACTTAAAGAAGAAGAGGACTGCTGAGCTGAAAACCCCTGCAGAGAAGACGGAGACACCAACTGCTTTGGCCCCAGCCCTACCGGCCTGTCTCCCTCCTTCAGAAGAAAACTGCTCCAGTGACGCTTTCCCCAGGACCAGCGACCTCTGAATCCTCAGAGGACTGCCCTGCTTCAAAAAGACCAAGAAACTCCCGAGAACAGCGGCCCTGTTCAACAAAGACTGCAACTTTGTTTCCAGAGGAGCAGCTTTAAAGACCCCTGCAATCCCTGCCAGAAGCGTGAGACTTGCAACACTGCACCCGGCGACCCCGACTCGACTGGTGGAGAAACAACGCTACAGGGAGGACCCCCCGGCGACTCCAAGACTGTGAGTAACCAAAGTTGTCCCCCCTGAGCCCCACAGCGACGCCTGCAGAGGGAATCCCGAGGCTCCCCCTGACCGCGACTGTCTGAATCCAAAATCCCGACGCCTGGAAAAGACCCTGCACCCGCAGCCCCCAGGACCTGATGGATCGGAACTCCAGTGCAGGAGTGACCCCCAGGAGGCCCTCTCCCTTGCCCAGGTGGTGGCTACCCCGAGGAGCCCCCCCTTGCCTGCCTGCATCGCTGAAGAGACCCCTTGGTCTCCCATTGAAACCTATTGAAAACCTGACGCGTGTTTGCACACTGCACCCGGCCGCCCCTGTGCTGCTGAGGGTGTACTTTCTGTGCTGACTTGTGTCCCCCCCGGTGCCCTACAAAACCCCCCTGGTCTGCCCTCCGAAGACACGGGTACTTACCTGCTGGCAGACTGGAACCGGGGCACCCCCTTCTCCATTGAAGCCTATGTGTTTTGGGCACCACTTTGAACTCTGCACCTGACCGGCCCTGAGCTGCTGGTGTGGTAACTTTGGGGTTGCTCTGAACCCCCCAACGGTGGGCTACCTTGGACCCCAATTTGAACCCCGTAGGTGGTTTACTTACCTGTAAGAACTAACATTAACTTACCTCCCCTAGGAACTGTGAAAATTGCACTGTGTCCACTTTTAAAATAGCTATATGTGTTATATGTATTGTGATTATTCAAAGTTCCTAAAGTACTTACCTGCAATACCTTTCAAATGAGATATTACATGTAGAATTTGAACCTGTGGTTCTTAAAATAAACTAAGAAAAGATATTTTTCTATAACAAAACCTATTGGCCTGGAATTGTCTGAGTGTGTGTTCCTCATTTATTGCCTGTGTGTATGTACAACAAATGCTTAACACTACTCCTTTGATAAGCCTACTGCTCGACCACACTACCACAAAATAGAGCATTAGTATTATCTATTTTTGCCACTATCTTACCTCTAAGGGGAACCCTTGGACTCTGTGCATACTATTCCTTACTTTGAAATAGTGCATACAGAGCCAACTTCCTACACACATCAAATGCTATTTAAGTTTCATGTCTAAACCCAGGCACTCATCTGCTATGCTATGATGCAGCAAAACACTTCCTACGGATCTCAGACACTTTTACAATCCCCCAACCTAGACGTTTTGGTTCTGACAAACATGGCTCATTGATGTATCTAACAATTTCCTCAACCTTCACCTAACCCCACATTAGTCCATTACACGATGTAACAGCAAGAACATATGTGGTGGGGTAGCAGTGATTCACAAGATTACTGTAAGCTACAGAAAGCAACAGACACCTTTCCACTATTCACATCCAGTTGTTCAGGTGTTTCTCACTAAAATCTCAGACCCTAAATCCTTGTATCTCAAAATGAATGTCTCATACCACCCTTCAGTTTTCACTAGTACATTCATTGAAGAATGTACCATTGCAATTGGTAACCAGAGTCCTCCATTTTTCTAGAGGATTTTCTTTGGCACTGGGGGTGAGAATAACAAATCTGCAAATCTGTTGTCTTCCTTCCTAGGCGACAGCTATCTTTTCTAACTCTTCCTTAAAGCCATCCACCGCAAGTGCTTGATACTGGATTTCATCATGTCGAAGGGCTCGCTGGACCCCATTCCGGTATATTGGTCTGACCACTTTTTAATGCCCTTCATACTTGCATTTGTCCACCAGAAACTTTGGGCCCAACTCAAAAGGGAGAGCGATTTTCTTTCCTGCAGCAATAATAACTTTGATACTACTGCCCTAGCAGGCAAAGTTTTAATGACATTCTTCCTGTGCTCCAAGCAAGACATTAATGGTGTGACTAAGAACTGTGTTAAATGGCTGGAAAACCTGATCAGTGAACATTCCCCAACGAAATTCAAGAGAAAGACAAAACCCTCTTGCCAATGGTTCTCTAAAGAGTTATATGAGGAAAGAAAACCGCTCAGACGTATTGAGTAAATACAGAGATAATCACCCTCGTAATCCAATGTTACCAGACTCTGGGATGGTACAAGATTTTATAAACTGAACATCTTTAGAGCAAAGTCCTCCCACAACAGATCTTTTCTAGGCGCCTTTAGATATTTTTCCAAAATATCTGTTTAATACTGTTAAACATTATTCTCACAGAAAGTGGATGCTACTGAACAGTCTCTTCATCCAAAATCTGATAATTTAGTGATAGCAGGAAAATCCACAAAACCCAACGATTTTGGTCACTATTTGGTAAAGTTGGAGTTTCATGAGATAAGTAAGGTCAAACCCTCCAACCGCCTTTTTGATACAGTGCGAGGTCTGATCAGCAAAGAAATAGCTAAATTACTTCTTCCCTACTGTAATTCCCTGTTGTATTGCTCATTGAAACAAGACATTTTCCTTGCCAGCTTGAAGATCGGTTATGTTTCGCCCTGGGTAAAGAAACCCACAACCAACACAACTTCTGTCCTGTTTCAGCTCTTCCATGTTGAGGGAAGGTGTTCCCTCACAACCGTTCCTCCATACCTAGGAAAACAGCTTACTCAACATGTTCCTGTCTAGGTTCAGACAGAGCTGTAGCACAGAAACTGCCATTCTTCAAGTTGTCAGTAACTCCCTATGTGTCCTGGATGGAGGTAACTCCTGCCTCTTCTCATTATCCTGGACCTTGCATCCACCTTCAAAACATCTTGAGGGAACAGATGGTCATAGATTGTGAGGTTTTTGACTGGTTCATCTCCATTCTGTCACCCAGATTGCAAATATTGAAGAACGGTAGCTCAATCACAATGCCAAAATATATCAGAGTCCTAAAGGGTTCTATCCTTTCTGTACTTCTATTCAATTTGTATCTCAATACCCTTGATAAGATTCTGAGAAGCTCTGGGATTCTGTATTTCCAATATGTCGTTGACACCCAGATATATTTAAAGATTTCACCCCCAATAACCTCAACCTTCTTACAACAATTTGGACATAGTCCAAAAATAGATGTCGAATCACCTTACTCCTTAAAGCCGCTAAGGTAGAATTGTATACATAAGAAATACTTCATGCTCCTAATCCAGCAGAAATGGTTTTCTCCATCACATGCAAAGTGGCTAAACACACCATTCAGTCATTTTCCCGTACCAAAGAAATGTGTGATAATGTAGCTTTTTTATTTAGTTTTAGAGGATACAGATAATCATTAAATACTTTGAAAAGGCAATACCTAACCATGCCCAACAGAATATTTCTGACCTAAACCCTTCTGAAAGAACCCACCCAATGTCACCATTTAATGGGAACAATGAGACTGTCTTTCCTTACAGTTCACCACTGGACCTTCTCCCACCTAAGATTTGGCATCATTCAACAGTAATAAAAGAACACTTCATGCTGTCCGTAATGGCTGTCTTTTGGAGGGCGTGGATCCCCCAAATGGGAAAAAAGCAATGGTTTTCTGGAGAAATATGTGAACAAGGTACTCTTAGAACTTCTTGAGCAAAATAAGCTGTTGGATGTCGTGCAGTCTGGATATCGACCTCACCATGGTACGGAAGCTGCCTAGGCCTCTGTCTTGGATGATCTCTGAATGGTGACAGATAAGGGCACTTTGTTTGCCTCGCACGCCAGACTATTTGCTTAAACGTCTACATAGGATTTAGTCTGCTAGAGCACGGCTGGTCCTTTCTTTCCTGCGCTGCTTGCCGGTACCCAAAAGGATTATTTTTAAATACTTACAGTTAGTGCAGAAAGTCTTTTATATTGTTGGACCTCTGCACCTACAGACCAAACTGCATCAGAATCGTTCCTTGTGCATATTATGCTCTTCAGAAGCCAATCTTTTAGTGGTCCCAAAGGTTAATAACACTACTTGACGGCGAGCTCCTCTCTAGAACAAAAGCTGCCTTTCTCACTTTGTTCCAGTTCTTACCTACTCCAGTTCTGCAAAGCTTTGAAAACCTGGCTCTACAAACCATAAGCGAAATACACCTTTGTACTAGCTAAATCCAGCTAATATCAGCACCAGGACACCTTAGCTAACAGTGCTCTCTAGAAATGTAGTAATAATAATGTTCTGCTGTCTGTCTCTTGTAAAGCGCTCTAATACCCTTAAGCGAAGTTAACCTGCAAAAAAGATGCATTGTTCTCCAATGCGCATTCCAAAAGTTGATTTAGTTATTTTTAAGTGTACATATACGGTTACTGTAGTGCTGAGTCCAGGCTGGTGAACTGCATCTTGGTGTGCAATGGTCAGTCTCTTGACTGCTAGTTGGACGGGAAGAGGAGACAGTCACATTTCAGACATGCCGGGAAAGCAGAGGTACTACCAATGGGCCCTCACCCATCAGTCACCAAGGGATTGTGGCAGAAGTTCAAGGCGTGCATCATACTGGTCTTACAGTAGCATTGCTGAAATATAATGAATTGTGCACAGCGAGTTGGAGTGCAAGCACATGGCTATGTGCTTACACTGGTGCTGCAAAAGAAGGGTTTCACAGGAACATCGATGGATCTGATCCAACCATTCTGTCACTGAATTAGGAGTCTTTCAAGGGCAAATGACGGATCGGGCTAGGCATCAGTTGCCTTGCTGTGATCTTGAAGGTTTGGCTGTCGAGAATGCCACACTGATATACTGCATTTGGGTGCTGAATCGAATAATGCAGTTTTGTTACATACAATAGGGATATATTACAAAAGCAATTTTTTTCTTTCAACAATAGAAGGAATTCTTACTATTGGAAGCAAAAGCAACTTAAATTGAGTGAGGAAAACCTCGCATATACCTTACACAAGGACTGAGCAAATGGTGATTGAAATGACTATAGAAATATACTATGCCAATTTTGCAAAATGTATAAATGCATGTTTTCTTAACTTAAATTTTGTTCCGATTGGTCAGTGAGTGCTCTGTGATGTTACCTCTTGAATATGATGTTGGACACATATATTGTTTTTGCTTCCAATATATTAAGCTAATTGACTTTTTTGTGTAATTTTTCCCTATAGAGAACCCACTAGTAAGAATTGATATATAGCCCATGTTCACATATGGTTATTCGGGCAACCTCCTATAACCCTCCTGTTTCGTTTCACACAGGCAGTGCTTAGTAAAAGCAAATAATAATTTCTTGTGCCTAATTTTGTTTTCGCAGAAGTCCACTGTTTTTGCTGAATGTCTGGGTTACCAAATAGTCTAGTATTGATTCAGCTTAATGCCTCTTTATCCACCACCAACCGCAACCTGTCCACTTATCTCACTCTTGCAGGTTATTTTACATTTTTGCTTTCTCTTTGTCACTATTTTACTCTCTCTTCCTCTTTTCTGTAGGAAGGTCACTCTTTTTGGCATGGCTACCCCCACTTTTTGCTTACTATCAGTATGTTTAGACTGTTTTCTCTGGGATCCTGCTAACCAGAACCCCAGTGATTGTGCTCTCTCCCTCTAAATTGGGTTGCCTAGGACTTTGCACACCCCACAATTAGAATATTGGTACCCCTATATAAGCCCCTAATATATGGTACCCAGGGCAGCAGGGCACCAGGGGTTCCCATGGGCTGCGGCATATATTGTGCTACCCATGAGAGCCCATGCAAAATGTGTCTGCAGGCCTGCTATTGTAGCCTGCGTGAAAAGGTGCATGCACCCTTTCACTACAGGTCATGGAAACAAGGTCACTGTGAGTCACCACTATGGCAGGCCCTCCTAGCCCAGAGGGCAGGGTGCAGGTTCCTGTGTGGGTGAGCACCTCTGTATGAGCAGAGGTGCCTCTACGAACTCCAGCGCCACTACTCTGGACTCCATAAGTGCAGGAAAGCCATTTTACCCGTGTACTGGACACAGGTATCCAGTTACATAAGGGCAACCCTGAACCTGGGCATGTTTGGTATCAAACATGTCAGAATCATACCCCAATACTGTTTCCAATATTGGTTGTAGCTCCTTAGAGGATCCCCACCATTGCTCCTACCAGTCTTCTGGGGTTTTCAGGGCAACCTGTGCTTCTGCCACCCCACAGACCAGTTTCTTCCCTCCTGCTGCTTGATCAGCTAAGGCAGAGCAAAGGATTTCCTGTGGGAGAGGGAGGTAGCACCCTTTCCCTTGGAAATAGGTGTCACATGACTTGCAAGGGGTTGCCTCCCCAAGCCACTGGTATGCTTTAAAGGGCACATTTGCATAAACCAGTTTGCACCAGCCCAGGGACCCCTGGTCCCTGATCTGGCACAAAACTGGACAAAGGAAAGGGGCTGTCTTGCATTCCACTTTTAGTATATGGTCTGATCCTCCCCTAGGGCCCTCACTATTTTCTATTGCTTTTGCCAATGCCTATTGCTTTTTCTGCTCTTTACTGATTGCCAATTTGTATATAATAGTGTGTTTACTTACCTCCAGTGGTGAAACTGCCTATTAGTATTCTAATATTTGTGTTACCCTTATAAAGTACCTTTATTCTTGTAACACGGTGTGGTTCTTTCATGTGTGATAGTGCTGTGTGACTATAGTGGTATTGCATAACTTTTGTATGTCTCCTAGATAAGTCTTGGCTGCTCATCCACAGCTACCTCTAGAGAGTCCTGGCTTCCTAGACACTTCCTACACTTCACTAATAGGGGCTAAGGAGATAACACCATAGGTGCTCACCACACACCAGGCCAACTTCCTACATTTTATTTCCTGCCTTTCTCTCTCTCTCTCTCTCTCTCTCTCTCTCTCTCTCTCTCTCTCTCTCTTGTTCTGGATCGACGTCTGATGATAATACCCATGTTCTGGTCCGAAAAATGAATAAAGATGTGCCCATTTCAGATGCAGCAGAATATTTTCCTCAGTCCTGGAGTTAGACTCTGCCTGTCAAACAGAGACAACCAAAAAAATGTCAGCTGGTCCCAGCCTTCCTCTAAACAGGTTAGCAGAGAGCCTTGTATTAAAAAGTAGTTACTAGTTAAGTCAGTCAATCCATTTCTAGTACATTGGTAGTTGGCCTTCAACCATGGTCCACTCAGCTTCAACGTTATACCCAAAACCTATGGGGAAAGGCAGTCATGACAAAATACACCCTTCTTTTCAAGTATGCCACAGCTGCATGGTCACTAGCCACACAGGTACTGTCGGTCTCTGCAAGTGGATTGAAATCAAACTTGCCAATCAGGTGATGATGGTTGGGACCTCTCTTACATGCGGTACATGATGCAAGGACCTAACAAAATTATAGATCCATTTAGATAATTGCCAAACGAAGTTTTGTTGCCCATTTAATGACCCACCAACACCCAAATGTGGACAGATATCAAGAACACGGACTTAATGTTTCAGTTCCAATTTGTTACAAGAGCTTTGGCTCATGCCTCTGTCAATGTAAGGTCCTTAGCCCAGGAAAGATTGACCTGTTACTATGCTGACCCTTGAGAGAAGGTTTACTTGATCATTGGATTCATTTTCTGGCACAGAATGTCTCCATTGCATAGAAACTGCAGCCTGAGTTTAGTGCACATCTTCATTGAGCTGCTGGTGAAGCAGTGTTTCATTTATTCATAGGTTTGCAGTACCCTTAAAATATGAAATCACAAGTACCAGTTTCTGCCACTTCAGCTCGTTCAGTCTTTTTTCCAGGTCACTGCATTAATAGATTTTTTGCCACTAATCACTGCTGCTGCACTGCCTGAAAGGTGCCTTCAGAGATGGCTCTGCCATCGACTAAGTAGGATCAGCAAGTTCCTCAATTTATACAGAGTCAATTACTTACCATTTTCCTCAGCAAGGCATACTTCTTGAAGTTACTTCATACTTCTTGTTGGCTAGTAGGCCTGCTTTTGCCCATGATGAGAATTCGCTGGTGCAACACAGAACTGGTGGAACAATCAGTGGAGTAGGCCTTGATCTGTCAGTTGCCACACCAGTCTAAACAACAGCACCAGAAACCTGTACCCAGTATTTAACACCAGTCGTCCCATGTTGCAATAAATTTGGAGAACAGGCCTATGTATGGCATATGCTCATGTGGCAGTGGTCAACCTGGATTTCCTCATTGGAACACCCAGAACCCTCAAAATGTTCATTTATATGCCTTCATTTTGGGAAAAATACAGGTTTTTTTTAAAGTTTTTTTTTTTTAACATGTCAGTCTGGAAAAATGTATGCAGTGTACCTAAAATTGCCATTGTATTTCCCATTGTTGCTTATGGTATGCACGTGGGTCCATATCCAGTAGACGGCAGGTCCTAGCTGGCTGCCTTTTTGGAGCAGAAACTCCCACGTGTGCTAGTTTGTGCCTACTGCAGTCCCTACCACTGGAACCTCTCCTCCACCCAGCACTCTGAGAACATCCTGTAGCCCCTACCTTGGATTGTCCTCGCTCCTCCATGCAAAACCTTTCAGCAATTTTATTAAAAAGAAATGTATATATACAAGGCAAACACTTGCAGTTTTCGGTCAGCTCGTTTGGTTGAAAGGTGTGTGTAAGGAAATGCCTCCTTGGCATGGTTGCCCCCTGACTTTTTGCCTTTGCTGATGCTATGTTTACAATTGAAAGTGTGCTGAGGCCTGCTAACCAGGCCCCAGCACCAGTGTTCTTTCCCTAAACCTGTACTTTTGTATCCACAATTGGCAGACCCTGGCATCCAGATAAGTCCCTTGTAACTGGTACTTCTAGTACCAAGGGCCCTGATGCCAAGGAAGGTCTCTAAGGGCTGCAGCATGTCTTATGCCACCCTGGAGACCTCTCACTCAGCACAGACACACTGCTTGCCAGCTTGTGTGTGCTAGTGAGGACAAAACGAGTAAGTCGACATGGCACTCCCCTCAGGGTGCCATGCCAGCCTCTCACTGCCTATGCAGTATAGGTAAGACACCCCTCTAGCAGGCCTTACAGCCCTAAGGCAGGGTGCACTATACCATAGGTGAGGGTACCAGTGCATGAGCATGGTACCCCTACAGTGTCTAAACAAAACCTTAGACATTGTAAGTGCAGGGTAGCCATAAGAGTATATGGTCTGGGAGTCTGTCAAACACGAACTCCACAGCACCATAATGGCTACACTGAAAACTGGGAAGTTTGGTATCAAACTTCTCAGCACAATAAATGCACACTGATGCCAGTGTACATTTTATTGCAAAATACACCCCAGAGGGCACCTTAGAGGTGCCCCCTGAAACTTAACCGACTGTCTGTGTAGGCTGACTAGTTCCAGCAGCCTGCCACACCAGAGACATGTTGCTGGCCCCATGGGGAGAGTGCCTTTGTCACTCTGAGGCCAGTAACAAAGCCTGCACTGGGTGGAGATGCTAACACCTCCCCCAGGCAGGAGCTGTGACACCTGGCGGTGAGCCTCAAAGGCTCACCCCTTTGTCACAGCCCAGCAGGGCACTCCAGCTTAGTGGAGTTGCCCGCCCCCTCCGGCCACGGCCCCCACTTTTGGCGGCAAGGCTGGAGGGAACAAAGAAAGCAACAAGGAGGAGTCACTGGCCAGTCAGGATAGCCCCTAAGGTGTCCTGAGCTGAAGTGACTCTAACTTTTAGAAATCCTCCATCTTGCAGATGGAGGATTCCCCCAATAGGGTTAGGATTGTGACCCCCTCCCCTTGGGAGGAGGCACAAAGAGGGTGTACCCACCCTCAGGGCTAGTAGCCATTGGCTACTAACCCCCCAGACCTAAACACGCCCTTAAATTTAGTATTTAAGGGCTACCCTGAACCCTAGAAAATTAGATTCCTGCAACTACAAGAAGGACTGCCTAGCTGAAACCCCTGCAGAGGAAGACCAGAAGACGACTACTGCCTTGGCTCCAGAAACTCACCGGCCTGTCTCCTGCCTTCCAAAGATCCTGCTCCAGCGACGCCTTCCAAAGGGACCAGCGACCTCGACATCCTCTGAGGACTGCCCCTGCTTCGAAAAGACAAGAAACTCCCGAGGACAGCAGACCTGCTCCAAGAAAGGCTGCAACTTTGTTTCCAGCAGCTTTGAAAGAACCCTGCAAGCTCCCCGCAAGAAGCGTGAGACTTGCAACACTGCACCCGGCGACCCCGACTCGGCTGGTGGAGATCCAACACCTCAGGAGGGACCCCAGGACTACTCTGATACTGTGAGTACCAAATCCTGTCCCCCCTGAGCCCCCACAGCGCCGCCTGCAGAGGGAATCCCGAGGCTTCCCCTGACCGCGACTCTTTGAATCCAAAGTCCCGACGCCTGGGAGAGACCCTGCACCCGCAGCCCCCAGGACCTGAAGGACCGGACTTTCACTGGAGAAGTGACCCCCAGGAGTCCCTCTCCCTTACCCAAGTGGAGGTTTCCCCGAGGAATCCCCCCCTTGCCTGCCTGCAGCGCTGAAGAGATCCCGAGATCTCTCATAGACTAACATTGCGAACCCGACGCCTGTTCCTACACTGCACCCGGCCGCCCCCGCGCTGCTGAGGGTGAAATTTCTGTGTGGGCTTGTGTCCCCCCCGGTGCCCTACAAAACCCCCCTGGTCTGCCCTCCGAAGACGCGGGTACTTACCTGCAAGCAGACCGGAACCGGGGCACCCCCTTCTCTTCATTCTAGCCTATGTGTTTTGGGCACCACTTTGAACTCTGCACCTGACCGGCCCTGAGCTGCTGGTGTGGTGACTTTGGGGTTGCTCTGAACCCCCAACGGTGGGCTACCTTGGACCAAGAACTGAACCCTGTAAGTGTCTTACTTACCTGGTTAACCTAACAAATACTTACCTCCCCTAGGAACTGTGAAAATTGCACTAAGTGTCCACTTTTAAAACAGCTATTTGTCAATAACTTGAAAAGTATACATGCAATTTTTATGATTTAAAGTTCCTAAAGTACTTACCTGCAATACCTTTCGAATGAGATATTACATGTAGAATTTGAACCTGTGGTTCTTAAAATAAACTAAGAAAAGATATTTTTCTATACAAAAACCTATTGGCTGGATTTGTCTCTGAGTGTGTGTACCTCATTTATTGCCTATGTGTATGTACAACAAATGCTTAACACTACTCCTTGGATAAGCCTACTGCTCGACCACACTACCACAAAATAGAGCATTAGTATTATCTATTTTTACCACTATTTTACCTCTAAGGGGAACCCTTGGACTCTGTGCATGCTATTCCTTACTTTGAAATAGCACATACAGAGCCAACTTCCTACATTGGTGGATCAGCGGTGGGGTACAAGACTTTGCATTTGCTGGACTACTCAGCCAAACCTGATCACACGACAAATTCCAAAATTGTCATTAGAAATTGATTTTTGCAATTTGAAAAGTTTTCTAAATTCTTAAAAGACCTGCTAGGGCCTTGTGTTAGATCCTGTTTAGCATTTCTTTTAGAGTTTAAAAGTTTGTAAAAGTTTGAATTAGATTCTAGAACCAGTTGTAGATTCTTAAAAAGTATTCCAACTTTTAGAAGCAAAATGTCTAGCACAGATGTGACTGTGGTGGAACTCGACACCACACCTTACCTCCATCTTAAGATGAGGGAGCTAAGGTCACTCTGTAAAATAAAGAAAATAACAATGGGCCCCAAACCTACCAAAATACAGCTCCAGGAGCTTTTGGCAGAGTTTGAAAAGGCCAACCCCTCTGAGGGTGGCAACTCAGAGGAAGAGGATAGTGACTTGGAGGAAAATTCCCCCCTACCAGTCCTATCTAGGGAGAACAGGGTCTCTCAAACCCTGACTCCAAAAATAATAGTCAGAGATGCTGGTTCCCTCACAGGAGAGACCAACACCTCTGAAATCACTGAGGATAACTCCAGTGAAGAGGACATCCAGTTAGCCAGGATGGCCAAAAGATTGGCTTTGGAAAGACAGATCCTAGCCATAGAGAGGGAAAGACAAGAGATGGGCCTAGGACCCATCAATGGTGGCAGCAACATAAATAGGGTCAGAGATTCTCCTGACATGTTGAAAATCCCTAAAGGGATTGTAACTAAATATGAAGATGGTGATGACATCACCAAATGGTTCACAGCTTTTGAGAGGGCTTGTGTAACCAGAAAAGTGAACAGATCTCACTGGGGTGCTCTCCTTTGGGAAATGTTCACAGGAAAGTGTAGGGATAGACTCCTCACACTCTCTGGACAAGATGCAGAATCTTATGACCTCATGAAGGGTACCCTGATTGAGGGCTTTGGATTCTCCACTGAGGAGTATAGGATTAGATTCAGGGGGGCTCAAAAATCCTCGAGCCAGACCTGGGTTGACTTTGTAGACTACTCAGTGAAAACACTAGATGGTTGGATTCAAGGCAGTGGTGTAAGTAATTATGATGGGCTGTACAATTTATTTGTGAAAGAACACCTGTTAAGTAATTGTTTCAATGATAAACTGCATCAGCATCTGGTAGACCTAGGACCAATTTCTCCCCAAGAATTGGGAAAGAAGGCGGACCATTGGGTCAAGACAAGGGTGTCCAAGACTTCAACAGGGGGTGACCAAAAGAAAGGGGTCACAAAGACTCCCCAGGGGAAGGGTGATGAGACAACCAAAACTAAAAATAGTAAAGAGTCTTCTACAGGCCCCCAAAAACCTGCACAGGAGGGTGGGCCCAGAGCCTCTTCACAAAACAATGGGTACAAGGGTAAAAACTTTGATCCCAAAAAGGCCTGGTGTCATAGCTGTAAACAGCATGGACACCAAACTGGAGACAAGGCCTGTCCCAAGAAAGGTTCCACTCCAAACTCCCATCCAGGTAACACTGGTATGGCTAGTCTCCAAGTGGGATCAACAGTGTGCCCAGAGCAAATCAGGGTCCACACTGAAGCTACTCTAGTTTCTGAGGGTGGGGTGGATTTAGCCACACTAGCTGTCTGGCCGCCTAACATGCAAAAATACAGACAGCAACTCTTAATTAATGGGACTAGAATAGAGGGCCTGAGGGATACAGGTGCCAGTGTCACCATGGTGACAGAGAAACTGGTTTCCCCTGGCCAATACCTGACTGGAAAAACTTACACAGTCACCAACGCTGACAATCAGAGAAAAGTACATCCCATGGCAATGGTTACTTTAGAATGGGGAGGGGTCAATGGCCTGAAACAGGTGGTGGTCTCCTCAAATATCCCAGTGGACTGTCTGCTTGGAAATGACCTGGAGTCCTCAGCATGGGCTGAGGTAGAACTAAAAACCCATGCAGCAATGCTGGGTATCCCTGAACTGGTGTGTGTGAAAACAAGAGCACAATGCAAGGCACAGGGTGAACAAGTAGAGCTGGAGTCTGGAAGAATGGCCCAGCCTACCAAGAGGAAAGGAAAGTCAGTTGGGAAACCAACTGCAACACAGCAAAAGAAAGGGAACCTCTCTTCTCAGGAAGAAGTTCTGCCCTCTGAGGGAACTGAGCCTTTGGAGCTTGAACCTTATCAGGTTGAGCTCTTAGGCCCAGGGGGACCCTCAAGGGAGGAGCTGTGTAAGGGACAAGAAACCTGTCCCTCTCTTGAAGGCCTTAGGCAGCAAGCTGCTGAAGAGTCCAAAGGCAAGAAAAATGGAACACATAGGGTCTATTGGGAAGATGGACTCCTGTACACTGAGGCCAGAGACCCCAAACCTGGTGCCACTAGGAGAGTGGTAGTGCCTCAGCTGTTCAGAGAGTTCATCCTAACATTGGCCCATGACATTCCCCTTGCTGGACATTTGGGACAAACCAAGACGTGGGAGAGGCTAGTCAACCACTTCTACTGGCCCAATATGTCCAACATGGTTAAGGAGTTTTGCCTCTCCTGCCCCACCTGTCAAGCCAGTGGTAAGACAGGTGGGCATCCAAAGGCCCCCCTCATTCCACTTCCAGTGGTGGGGGTCCCCTTTGAAAGAGTGGGTGTGGACATAGTTGGTCCACTGGAACCTCCCACAGCCTCAGGAAATATGTATATCCTGGTAGTAGTGGATCATGCTACCAGGTATCCTGAAGCTATTCCCCTTAGGTCGACTACTGCCCCTGCAGTAGCCAAGGCCCTCATTGGTATCTTTACCAGAGTGGGTTTCCCTAAGGAGGTGGTGTCTGACAGAGGTACCAACTTCATGTCAGCATACCTGAAACATATGTGGAATGAGTGTGGAGTGACTTATAAATTCACTACACCTTACCATCCACAAACTAATGGCTTGGTTGAGAGATTCAACAAGACATTAAAAGGCATGATCATGGGGCTCCCAGAAAAACTCAAAAGGAGATGGGATGTCCTCTTGCCATGTCTGCTTTTCGCTTACAGAGAGGTGCCACAGAAGGGAGTAGGATTCTCACCCTTTGAACTTCTGTTTGGTCATCCTGTAAGGGGACCACTTGCTCTTGTTAAAGAAGGCTGGGAGAGACCTCTTCATGAGCCTAAACAAGACATAGTGGACTATGTACTTGGCCTTCGCTCTAGAATGGCAGAGTACATGGAAAAGGCAACAAAAAACCTTGAGGCCAGCCAACAGCTCCAGAAGTTTTGGTATGACCAAAAGGCTGCACTGGTTGAGTTCCAACCAGGGCAGAAAGTCTGGGTTCTGGAGCCTGTGGCTCCCAGGGCACTCCAGGACAAATGGAGTGGCCCTTACCCAGTGCTAGAAAGGAAGAGTCAGGTCACCTACCTGGTGGACCTGGGCACAAGCAGGAGCCCCAAGAGGGTGATCCATGTGAACCGCCTTAAGCTCTTCCATGACAGGGCTGATGTGAATCTGTTGATGGTAACAGATGAGGATCAGGAGGCAGAGAGTGAACCACTCCCTGATCTTCTGTCATCAGACCCAAAAGATGGCACAGTAGATGGAGTGATCTACTCAGACACCCTCTCTGGCCAACAGCAAGCTGATTGTAGGAGAGTCCTGCAACAGTTTCCTGAACTCTTCTCCTTAACCCCTGGTCAGACACCCCTGTGTACCCATGATGTGGACACAGGAGACAGCATGCCTGTCAAAAACAAAATCTTTAGACAGTCTGACCATGTTAAGGAAAGCATCAAGGTGGAAGTCCACAAGATGCTGGAATTGGGAGTAATTGAGCGCTCTGACAGCCCCTGGGCTAGCCCAGTGGTCTTAGTCCCCAAACCTCACACCAAAGATGGAAAGAAAGAGATGAGGTTTTGTGTGGACTACAGAGGGCTCAATTCTGTCACCAAGACAGATGCTCATCCAATTCCAAGAGCTGATGAGCTCATAGACAAATTAGGTGCTGCCAAATTCTTAAGTACCTTTGACTTGACAGCAGGGTACTGGCAAATAAAAATGGCACCTGGAGCAAAAGAGAAAACA
Source organism: Pleurodeles waltl (assembly GCF_031143425.1). Taxonomy (NCBI): domain Eukaryota; kingdom Metazoa; phylum Chordata; class Amphibia; order Caudata; family Salamandridae; genus Pleurodeles; species Pleurodeles waltl. Next base: position 739,528,144 of record NC_090442.1, on the reverse strand, counting down.
GCATTCTCCACACCTGATGGGCATTATCAGTTTACTGTTATGCCCTTTGGTTTAAAGAATGCCCCTGCCACCTTCCAAAGGTTGGTGAATCAAGTCCTTGCTGGCTTGGAGTCCTTTAGCACAGCTTATCTTGATGATATTGCTGTCTTTAGCTCCACCTGGCAGGATCACCTGGTCCACCTGAAGAAGGTTTTGAAGGCTCTGCAATCTGCAGGCCTCTCTATCAAGGCATCCAAATGCCAGATAGGGCAGGGAACTGTGGTTTACTTGGGCCACCTTGTAGGTGGAGGCCAAGTTCAGCCACTCCAACCCAAGATCCAGACTATTCTGGACTGGGTAGCTCCAAAAACCCAGACTCAAGTCAGGGCATTCCTTGGCTTGACTGGGTATTACAGGAGGTTTGTGAAGGGATATGGATCCATTGTGACAGCCCTCACTGAACTCACCTCCAAGAAAATGCCCAAGAAAGTGAACTGGACTGTGGAATGCCAACAGGCCTTTGACACCCTGAAACAAGCAATGTGCTCAGCACCAGTTCTAAAAGCTCCAGATTATTCTAAGCAGTTCATTGTGCAGACTGATGCCTCTGAACATGGGATAGGGGCAGTTTTGTCCCAAACAAATGATGATGGCCTTGACCAGCCTGTTGCTTTCATTAGCAGGAGGTTACTCCCCAGGGAGCAGCGTTGGAGTGCCATTGAGAGGGAGGCCTTTGCTGTGGTTTGGTCCCTGAAGAAGCTGAGACCATACCTCTTTGGGACTCACTTCCTAGTTCAAACTGACCACAGACCTCTCAAATGGCTGATGCAAATGAAAGGTGAAAATCCTAAACTGTTGAGGTGGTCCATCTCCCTACAGGGAATGGACTTTATAGTGGAACACAGACCTGGGACTGCCCATGCCAATGCAGATGGCCTTTCCAGGTTCTTCCACTTAGAAAATGAAGACTCTCTTGGGAAAGGTTAGTCTCATCCTCTTTCGTTTGGGGGGGGGGTTGTGTAAGGAAATGCCTCCTTGGCATGGTTGCCCCCTGACTTTTTGCCTTTTCTGATGCTATGTTTACAATTGAAAGTGTGCTGAGGCCTGCTAACCAGGCCCCAGCACCAGTGTTCTTTCCCTAAACCTGTACTTTTGTATCCACAATTGGCAGACCCTGGCATCCAGATAAGTCCCTTGTAACTGGTACTTCTAGTACCAAGGGCCCTGATGCCAAGGAAGGTCTCTAAGGGCTGCAGCATGTCTTATGCCACCCTGGAGACCTCTCACTCAGCACAGACACACTGCTTGCCAGCTTGTGTGTGCTAGTGAGGACAAAACGAGTAAGTCGACATGGCACTCCCCTCAGGGTGCCATGCCAGCCTCTCACTGCCTATGCAGTATAGGTAAGACACCCCTCTAGCAGGCCTTACAGCCCTAAGGCAGGGTGCACTATACCATAGGTGAGGGTACCAGTGCATGAGCATGGTACCCCTACAGTGTCTAAACAAAACCTTAGACATTGTAAGTGCAGGGTAGCCATAAGAGTATATGGTCTGGGAGTCTGTCAAACACGAACTCCACAGCACCATAATGGCTACACTGAAAACTGGGAAGTTTGGTATCAAACTTCTCAGCACAATAAATGCACACTGATGCCAGTGTACATTTTATTGCAAAATACACCCCAGAGGGCACCTTAGAGGTGCCCCCTGAAACTTAACCGACTGTCTGTGTAGGCTGACTAGTTCCAGCAGCCTGCCACACCAGAGACATGTTGCTGGCCCCATGGGGAGAGTGCCTTTGTCACTCTGAGGCCAGTAACAAAGCCTGCACTGGGTGGAGATGCTAACACCTCCCCCAGGCAGGAGCTGTGACACCTGGCGGTGAGCCTCAAAGGCTCACCCCTTTGTCACAGCCCAGCAGGGCACTCCAGCTTAGTGGAGTTGCCCGCCCCCTCCGGCCACGGCCCCCACTTTTGGCGGCAAGGCTGGAGGGAACAAAGAAAGCAACAAGGAGGAGTCACTGGCCAGTCAGGACAGCCCCTAAGGTGTCCTGAGCTGAAGTGACTCTAACTTTTAGAAATCCTCCATCTTGCAGATGGAGGATTCCCCCAATAGGGTTAGGATTGTGACCCCCTCCCCTTGGGAGGAGGCACAAAGAGGGTGTACCCACCCTCAGGGCTAGTAGCCATTGGCTACTAACCCCCCAGACCTAAACACGCCCTTAAATTTAGTATTTAAGGGCTACCCTGAACCCTAGAAAATTAGATTCCTGCAACTACAAGAAGAAGGACTGCCTAGCTGAAACCCCTGCAGAGGAAGACCAGAAGACGACTACTGCCTTGGCTCCAGAAACTCACCGGCCTGTCTCCTGCCTTCCAAAGATCCTGCTCCAGCGACGCCTTCCAAAGGGACCAGCGACCTCGACATCCTCTGAGGACTGCCCCTGCTTCGAAAAGACAAGAAACTCCCGAGGACAGCGGACCTGCTCCAAGAAAGGCTGCAACTTTGTTTCCAGCAGCTTTGAAAGAACCCTGCAAGCTCCCCGCAAGAAGCGTGAGACTTGCAACACTGCACCCGGCGACCCCGACTCGGCTGGTGGAGATCCAACACCTCAGGAGGGACCCCAGGACTACTCTGATACTGTGAGTACCAAAACCTGTCCCCCCTGAGCCCCCACAGCGCCGCCTGCAGAGGGAATCCCGAGGCTTCCCCTGACCGCGACTCTTTGAATCCAAAGTCCCGACGCCTGGGAGAGACCCTGCACCCGCAGCCCCCAGGACCTGAAGGACCGGACTTTCACTGGAGAAGTGACCCCCAGGAGTCCCTCTCCCTTACCCAAGTGGAGGTTTCCCCGAGGAATCCCCCCCTTGCCTGCCTGCAGCGCTGAAGAGATCCCGAGATCTCTCATAGACTAACATTGCGAACCCGACGCCTGTTCCTACACTGCACCCGGCCGCCCCCGCGCTGCTGAGGGTGAAATTTCTGTGTGGGCTTGTGTCCCCCCCGGTGCCCTACAAAACCCCCCTGGTCTGCCCTCCGAAGACGCGGGTACTTACCTGCAAGCAGACCGGAACCGGGGCACCCCCTTCTCTCCATTCTAGCCTATGTGTTTTGGGCACCACTTTGAACTCTGCACCTGACCGGCCCTGAGCTGCTGGTGTGGTGACTTTGGGGTTGCTCTGAACCCCCAACGGTGGGCTACCTTGGACCAAGAACTGAACCCTGTAAGTGTCTTACTTACCTGGTTAACCTAACAAATACTTACCTCCCCTAGGAACTGTGAAAATTGCACTAAGTGTCCACTTTTAAAACAGCTATTTGTCAATAACTTGAAAAGTATACATGCAATTTTTATGATTTAAAGTTCCTAAAGTACTTACCTGCAATACCTTTCGAATGAGATATTACATGTAGAATTTGAACCTGTGGTTCTTAAAATAAACTAAGAAAATATATTTTTCTATACAAAAACCTATTGGCTGGATTTGTCTCTGAGTGTGTGTACCTCATTTATTGCCTATGTGTATGTACAACAAATGCTTAACACTACTCCTTGGATAAGCCTACTGCTCGACCACACTACCACAAAATAGAGCATTAGTATTATCTATTTTTACCACTATTTTACCTCTAAGGGGAACCCTTGGACTCTGTGCATGCTATTCCTTACTTTGAAATAGCACATACAGAGCCAACTTCCTACAGTGTGTGTTTGAGGGCGGGGGGGTTGCGGGAAGGAAGGCCTTGGTTTGTTGTAGTAGACTGCGTTGCGCGTGTTTTTGAGGGCCTGCAGAAAGGCAGCCTATGTTGAAATGCTAATTGGAGAGCCTCACGATAAAACAGGCTTTAACGCTGCTGCTGCTGCTGCTGCTGATCGTTACCCGTAGGGATTATAGGTGAACCCTTCTTAACAAGTGCCTAGAGAAGTGTGTGCCTCCTCTCCTCAAATCAGCAATTAATCCATCTGTTAACGAGAGGGGAATTGGGAGGAAGGAGCTATTAACTCCTTCTGCTCCATTTCTTAAATTGTTTTTTTTACTCCCACAAGTCTGAACACGTTATATGAGAAATGGTACAAGAAAGAAGCGACTTCATCGCCCCCTTACTCCAAGGAGAGTCTGTCTCCTTAAGTGACGATGAAGATGGGATCACCTAAATAAAACATTAAACAGCTTGTGGCCAAAAACTAGTTTGTCGGATGGTTTTGTTTTTCTGAAAAAGTAAAAGACGGATTAAGTTTTGTGCTGTTACAGCAGACTTTGTATAGGCTTTCCAGCAAACAACCAAACAGTGAGAATTATATCACTGTCTCTTTAGTTGGCCTACGAATGTATTTGGAAATATTTGTTTTCTCAAAGAACTTCCTGTGCACTGGCACCTTATTCTATTATAAACTGCAGTTCTTATACTAAATAGGTTAATTTCATTATTTCTTTACCGAATAGTTAGTATCGATTTGTATCCGAAGTCTCCAACCTTTTCTGCAACAAGAGGTACCTTTTGTTCAACGAAAGTCATCCTGAACTACTGTCGTTGTACTTGTTAGAGACTGCATCAAACAAGGTTATGTTAGTGGAGCCCATATTCAAGATTACTTGTAGTGATCACTTCTGCACATCATATGTGTTTGCCAGGAGTAATGTAAAAAAAGATTTAGCAATTTGGAATGCCTGTATATGGATAATACAAAACCGCCTTAGTTGCAATGCTCCGGGCACCTAGCCCCATATAATTTATCACTAAATTATAACTTTAAATGTGTTTTTGAAATTCAGCCATTATCTCACCTGTCCTGTTAAAAAAAATAATAATAATAATTGCGGGGCATGGTAGGGATACTCTGCCTCCCAGGCTTGGTTGGAGGGTCCCAATTAACCATCTCCCAGGGCCAAAAAGTTTTTTTATTTTTTATTGATTCTGCGGAGGAGCCTTGGATTAAGGTGCTGCACTACAGTGCTTGCCGGGCCCTTGTGCTCCCTGTGTGGCCTCCAATAAAGTAGGAATTGTGGGTTCTCCGGTTGGGCACCCACCATCAATTTATGTAATTGCCATCTTCCGCCACCGGAGCTGCTTAGGCTCTCCATGCAGCCCCAAAGAAAACAAGCTTCTAGGATCCCCGGGAGGGGGGTTGGAGGGTGGGATTTGGGGGTTTGCTGACATTAATGCAGATTTAGAGAGAGCTACCTCAGTCTGTGTTTTCAGGACTACTTCAACATGTTTAACTTTTTTGTGCTTTGTGCTTCCATTTGTACTTGGGGATATTCCCTATTTAAAAAAATAAAAAAAAACACGAAAAGAAAACAAAAAACCTATGGGGTTTAAACCTAGTCATTCCAGTCACAGACCGATGTCTGAGACAGACCCCCACTTCGTTTGCCTCTGGTCCCTGAAGCCAGACCACCACTGCAGTGCCTGGCCAGACTGCCATGCAATGAATCCAAAGGCTGTTCGGTAGCATTCCCTGGAGCTTCTGGTCACCTTTTGACTCCACAGCACTCCAGGTCCCAATCACGTTCGTCATTGCGCTAGTCATCATTGGTTAAGTCTCACAAGAAATCTAAGTCGTCGAAGCACTGTTCGACTTCACTGCACTGGTCCAAGTTTTCGGACGAGGCTCAAGTCGAAGCACTGTTCGACTATACTGCCGGGTCATTAGGACTAGCCACAGCCCCACTACAGCCCTATTCTGCCTTTTGCTTCTTCCGTGACTACGATAGGGGCTTCCAGCTGCATCCGTTCTTTCCCAGCTACCAAGACCAACAGACTTCCCAGTCCTTTTTGAGACTACAGCTCCCACAATTCCTTAGGGACCCAAGGCCAGATGCCTGCCCAGGCCCACCACCCCTGCACATCCTATCCAGACCTGCCCCATGCAGCATCCAAACCACTTCAGTTTGCCCTCTCACCATCACATGCAACCGGTTGGCAGCAGAATAGAGTACCGTCCGCCCCACTGGCAGGCTGTAACATCAGACGAATAAGCGGTCCAAATTGTTCAGGAGAGTTCAACCCTTCAATTTACTGGAAGCCTGTCGTCCATTGCCACCACCCTCAGATCACCTGATGGAAGACCAAATCTTCCTGCTCCATCAGAAGTTGCAGACTCTTTTGGCCAAACAAGGCTTTGAGAGGGTGTTGGCATGAGAAGTAGGTTGCAGTTGGTATTCCTGCTACTTTCTGATGCCCAAAAAGGACATGGAGCTCCACCCTATACTAGACCTGCATGCTCTCCACTTATTCCTGGGGAAGGAAAAATTCAGGATGCTCATGTTAACTCAGGTCCTATCTTCCCTGGCCCGTGAAAGGGCTTGCAGGATGCCTTTTTTCACATACCTTTCCTGCCTGCCCACAGGCTTAACTGCAGTTCACGGTGGGCTGCAGTGCCCCTTGAATGGTCACAAAGGTGATGGTGGTGGTTGCACTTAATCTGTGGAGATCAGTGGTATCAGTCTTCCCCTACTTCGATGATTGGCTGTTGAAGGCGTGCTCACCCCAGGAAGTTGTCTCCCACTTCCAGGCTATGGCAGACCTCCTTCCACTGGGGTTCACTATAAATGTACCAAAGTCACACCTGACTCCCTCTCAGGCACGCCCTTTCATCAGAACTATTCTGGACACAATGCAGTTTCGGTCCCTTCCTGTGAAGCAGCTAGTCCAGGATACTCGTGCTATGATTCCGATGTTTCAACCTCTGTCCTGGCTTTCAGTGAGACAGAGGCTGCATTCCTAATGACATTCTGCATCCTGCTGGTAACACATGCCAGAGCAGACAACCTCAACCATTGATGCTTAGCGGATCACAAATGGCTTCTCCATCCAGAGGTGGTGCATTGTCTCTTCAGAGATTGGAGAGAACCTTGGTTGCATCTATTCACCACCACCGAGAACGTGCAATGTCACCATTTCAAAGGCGGCTGTCATTCAGACCCATTTAGTCTTGAGCGGACTTCAAGCGTCCTGTACTCCATCCCACCCAGTACCACTCCTGCCCAGTGTTCTCAAGAAGATCAAGAACTACCGGGCCGAAGTCATTCTTGTAACTCTGGATTGGGCACGGAGAGTATTGTTTCCATAATGCATGAGCATTGGTCTTACGTTCAAGCTGCCGTTTCAAGAGGATCTCCTGTCACAGAAACAGGGTAGGGTCCCACATCCAAACCTGCACACACACTGCCTTCATGCATGGAACTTGAGCAGTGGCAACTGATATTCTTTGACTATTCTTCAGAAATCCAAAATTTAATTTTGGCATCCAGGCGTCCCTCAACATATACAGTATGATGCGCCTGTCGTTGGGACAAGTTTGCGGCTTAGTATACTACCAAATATGTTGATTCCCCTCTCTGCACCTTTGTCTGAGATGTTATCTGTTCTCTCGTTAGCCTGGCAAGGCTTTGCTTTAGACTCAGTTAAAGTCCATCTTTCGGCCATATCTGCTTTTTTGTGGTTGCTTGGTCAGCCCAACTTGATCAAGTCACTTGTGACTCGTTTTCTAAAAGGACTCCAACACGTTTCCTCCAAAACCCTTCATCATGCCCCAATGGGACCTGAATTTAGTTTTGCCATTTTTGATGTGCTTGCACTTTGAGCCTCTGTATACTTCCCCTCTGCATCTCTTGATGATCAAAACAGCCTTTCTACTAGCCAATACATCGGCCTGGAGAGGTAGCGAGCTGCAAGCGCACACTGTGCACCCTCCATAACCCAACTTTTTCCAGACAAATATGTTCGGAGAACACACGCCTCATTCCTGACAAACGTGATGGTGCCTTACACATCGGCCTGAGCATCACACTGCAGACCCTTCTTTGCCCCCTCCTCCCACTTCCAAAGAGAAAGAGACCCTCCATCGCTGGACACAAAAACAGCCTCATTGATCATACCAAACACCAGGTGGCCATTCAAACCTTCATTGGGTTTGCCAGAGCAAAGAAAAGAAAGACCGTTTAGAAACTGACCATCTCCAGATGAATTGTACTCTGCATGAAGATCTGCTACGCACTGGCTAAAAAGCAACCACATGAGATCTTGTGGGCGCATCTCACTAGAGCCAAAGCTCCGACCAGTATATTACCTTACAAAGTGCCCGTCCTGGACCTCTGTCAGGCTGCGATTTTGTCATCTCTGGATGTTTACCAAGCATGTCATGCATGTTGTGACAGGCACTTTGTCTGTTCAGTCCTTGTAAAGAAATGGCTCCCTGTTGCAGTTACCCCCCCACTTTTTGCCTGATACTGATGCTGACTTGACTAAGAAGTGTGCTGGGACCCTGCTAACCAGGCCCCAGCACCAGTGTTCCTTCACCTAAAATGTACCATTGTATCCACAATTGGCACACCCTGGCATTCAGATAAGTCCCTTGTAAACTGGTACTTCTAGTACCAAGGGCCCTGATGCCAAGGAAAGGTCTCTAAGGGCTGCAGCATGTCTTATGCCACCCTAGAGACCCCTCACTCAGCACAGACACACTGCTTACAAGCCTGTGTGTGCTAGTGAGAACAAAATGAGTAAGTCGACATGGCACTCCCCTCAGGGTGCCATGCCAGCCTCTCACTGCCTATGCAGTATAGGTAAGACACCCCTCTAGCAGGCCTTACAGCCCTAAGGCAGGGTGCACTATACCATAGGTGAGGGTACCAGTGCATGAGCACTGTGCCCCTACAGTGTCTAAACAAAACCTTAGACATTGTAAGTGCAGGGTAGCCATAAGAGTATATGGTCTGGGAGTCTGTTTTACACGAACTCCACAGCACCATAATGGCTACACTGAAAACTGGGAAGTTTGGTATCAAACTTCTCAGCACAATAAATGCACACTGATGCCAGTGTACATTTTATTGTAAAATACACCACAGAGGGCACCTTAGAGGTGCCCCCTAAAACTTAACCGACTATCTGTGTAGGCTGACTAGTTCCAGCAGCCTGCCACACTAGAGACATGTTGCTGGCCCCATGGGGAGAGTGCCTTTGTCACTCTGAGGCCAGTAACAAAGCCTGCACTGGGTGGAGATGCTAACACCTCCCCCAGGCAGGAGCTGTGACACCTGGCGGTGAGCCTCAAAGGCTCACCCCTTTGTCACAGCCCAGCAGGGCACTCCAGCTTAGTGGAGTTGCCCGCCCCCTCCGGCCACGGCCCCCACTTTTGGCGGCAAGGCTGGAGGGAACAAAGAAAGCAACAAGGAGGAGTCACTGGCCAGTCAGGACAGCCCCTAAGGTGTCCTGAGCTGAGGTGACTCTGACTTTTAGAAATCCTCCATCTTGCAGATGGAGGATTCCCCCAATAGGGTTAGGATTGTGACCCCCTCCCCTTGGGAGGAGGCACAAAGAGGGTGTACCCACCCTCAGGGCTAGTAGCCATTGGCTACTAACCCCCCAGACCTAAACACGCCCTTAAATTTAGTATTTAAGGGCTACCCTGAACCCTAGAAAATTAGATTCCTGCAACTACAAGAAGAAGGACTGCCTAGCTGAAAAACCCCTGCAGAGGAAGACCAGAAGACGACAACTGCCTTGGCTCCAGAAACTCACCGGCCTGTCTCCTGCCTTCCAAAGATCCTGCTCCAGCGACGCCTTCCAAAGGGACCAGCGACCTCGACATCCTCTGAGGACTGCCCCTGCTTCGAAAAGACAAGAAACTCCCGAGGACAGCGGACCTGCTCCAAGAAAAGCTGCAACTTTGTTTCCAGCAGCTTTAAAGAACCCTGCAAGCTCCCCGCAAGAAGCGTGAGACTTGCAACACTGCACCCGGCGACCCCGACTCGGCTGGTGGCGATCCAACACCTCAGGAGGGACCCCAGGACTACTCTGATACTGTGAGTACCAAAACCTGTCCCCCCTGAGCCCCCACAGCGCCGCCTGCAGAGGGAATCCCGAGGCTTCCCCTGACCGCGACTCTTTGAACCTAAAGTCCCGACGCCTGGGAGAGACCCTGCACCCGCAGCCCCCAGGACCTGAAGGACCGGACTTTCACTGGAGAAGTGACCCCCAGGAGTCCCTCTCCCTTGCCCAAGTGGAGGTTTCCCCGAGGAACCCCCCCCTTGCCTGCCTGCAGCGCTGAAGAGATCCCGAGATCTCTCCTAGACTAACATTGCGAACCCGACGCTTGTTTCTACACTGCACCCGGCCGCCCCCGCGCCGCTGAGGGTGAAATTTCTGTGTGGACTTGTGTCCCCCCCGGTGCCCTACAAAACCCCCCTGGTCTGCCCTCCGAAGACGCGGGTACTTACCTGCAAGCAGACCGGAACCGGGGCACCCCCTTCTCTCCATTCTAGCCTATGCGTTTTGGGCACCACTTTGAACTCTGCACCTGACCGGCCCTGAGCTGCTGGTGTGGTGACTTTGGGGTTGCTCTGAACCCCCAACGGTGGGCTACCTTGGACCAAGAACTAAGCCCTGTAAGTGTCTTACTTACCTGGTTAACCTAACAAATACTTACCTCCCCTAGGAACTGTGAAAATTGCACTAAGTGTCCACTTTTAAAACAGCTATTTGTGAATAACTTGAAAAGTATACATGCAATTTTGATGATTTGAAGTTCCTAAAGTACTTACCTGCAATACCTTTCGAATGAGATATTACATGTAGAATTTGAACCTGTGGTTCTTAAAATAAACTAAGAAAAGATATTTTTCTATACAAAAACCTATTGGCTGGATTTGTCTCTGAGTGTGTGTACCTCATTTATTGTCTATGTGTATGTACAACAAATGCTTAACACTACTCCTTGGATAAGCCTACTGCTCGACCACACTACCACAAAATAGAGCATTAGTATTATCTCTTTTTGCCACTATCTTACCTCTAAGGGGAACCCTTGGACTCTGTGCATGCTATTCCTTACTTTGAAATAGCACATACAGAGCCAACTTCCTACATTGGTGGATCAGCGGTGGGGTACAAGACTTTGCATTTGCTGGACTACTCAGCCAATACCTGATCACACGACAAATTCCAAAATTGTCATTAGAAATTCATTTTTGCAATTTGAAATTTTTCTAAATTCTTAAAAGTCCTGCTAGGGCCTTGTGTGTTAAGTCCCTGTTTAGCATTGTCTTTTAGAGTGTAAAAGGTTGTTAAAAGTTTGAAATTAGATTCTAGAAACAGTTTTAGATTCTTTAAAAAGTCTTCCAACTTTTAGCAAAATAATGTCTGATACAGAGATGAATGTGGTGGAACTCGACACCACACCTTACCTCCATCTTAAGATGAGGGAGCTAAGGTCTCTCTGTAATATCAAAAAAATAACCATTGGCTCCAGACCTACCAAAATTCAGCTCCAGGAGCTGTTGGCAGAGTTTGAAAAAGCCAACCCCTCTGAGGATGACTTCACAGAGGAAGAAATTAGTGACTTGGAGGGCAATTCCCCCCTTCCAGTCCTAAATAGGGAGACCAGGGCCTCTCAAGCCCTGTCTCCAAAAATGATAGTCAGAAATGTTGCTTCCCTCACAGGAGGGTCCAGCATTTCTGAAATCACTGAGGATGCTCTCAGTGAAGATGACCCCCTGTTAGCCAGGATGGTCAAAAGATTGGCTTTGGAAAAGCAGCTCCTAGCCATAGAAAGGGAAAGAAAAGAGATGGGCCTAGGTCCCATCAATGGTGGCAGCAACTTAAATAGGGTCAGAGATTCTCCTGACATCCTAAAAATCCCCAAAGGGATTGTAACAAAATATGAAGATGGTGATGACATCACCAAATGGTTCACAGCTTTTGAGAGGGCTTGTGTAACCAGAAAAGTGAACAGATCTCACTGGGGTGCTCTCCTTTGGGAAATGTTCACTGGAAAGTGTAGGGATAGACTCCTCACACTCTCTGGAAAAGATGCAGAATCTTATGACCTCATGAAGGGTACCCTGATTGAGGGCTTTGGATTCTCCACTGAGGAGTATAGAATTAGATTCAGGGGGGCTCAAAAATCCTCGAGCCAGACCTGGGTTGATTTTGTAGACTACTCAGTAAAAACACTAGATGGTTGGTTAACTGGAAATTAAGTGGGTGACTATGTTGGGCTTTATAATTTGTTTATGAAAGAACACATTTTAAGTAACTGCTTCAATGAAAAGTTGCATCAGTATCTGGTAGACCTAGGTCCAATTTCTCCCCAAGAATTGGGAAAGAAGGCAGACCACTGGGTCAAGACTAGAGTAACCAAAACTTCCACTGGGGGTGACCAAAAGAAAGGGGTTACAAAAACTCCCCAGGAGAAAGTGGGTAACACTAGAAACAAAGAAAAAGAGTCCTCTGTAGGCCCCCAAAAACCAGAACAGGTGGGTGGGCCCCAAGACACAACCCAAAACAAAGGTGGGTACCAGGGTAAGAACTGGGATGCCACTAAGGCCTGGTGCCACACCTGTAAACAGTCTGGGCACCACACCAAGGACACTTCTTGTCCCAAAAACAAACCCCAGAACAAAATTCCTGGGGTAACCAGTGTAGCCATGGGAGATGACTCCTCAGATGAGGAGGTCTTCCTAGCCTTCAACTGGAAACAGGGCCCAACAGGTGAGTTGGAGATTCCAGAGGGAAGTAGACACTTCCACCACCTACTGGTGAATGGAATCCCAACCACTGCCCTTAGAGACACTTGTGCCAGTCACACTATTGTGCATGACAGGCTGGTGCTCTCAAACCAGTACATCCCAGGTGAGACTGCCAGGGTAAGAGTTAGCCTAGACAGGGTCACTAAGAGGCCTGTGGCTTTAGTACCCATAGAAGTGGGTGGCACTCTTAGCTGGAGAAGGGTAGTAGTCAGTACAGACCTCCCCCTTGATTGTCTCCTTGGAAATGACTACCCAGAGGTTAGTCAGAGCCCAAGAGAGGAACTGGTCCAGTGCCAGTCCTCTCCCAAGGATTCTGGAAGTCCTGCCTCTGCAGTAAATGCAAGCAGGCCCCAGAAGAAGAAGAAAAGAAAACAGAGTAGGAAGGGTGGACAACCTTTAGCCAAGGTTACAGCAAGCCAAGGAGATTCTGCTCCAGTAGGGGAGAACTCCAAAAATGGCCCTGATAAAGTCCAACCTGACCCACAAGAAGTCCTGGCTAGTCAGGCAACTGTTAAACCTGAGTGGGTGGCTCCTCAGCTAACAGAAGAAAGAGTGGAAGAAGGGTGTTTACTACAAGATGTGGTAACCCCCCACTCCAATACAGCAGACAGGCAACCTGAACCCAAAGAAGCCTGTAACTTAGCCCCTTCCCTTTTAGGTGAAGAGCTAAAGGTGTGGTTCCGGGCACTGACAGCTGTCAGTGGCCTCTGCTGGGTGTTAGCCTTTATGGCTGCACTATCCTTAGCATGGTGGTCTGACCCCATGCCAAATAGCAAGTTAGGCCCCCTGACCCTATTGGTCATGGTGGGGTTACTCCAGCTCTGGGTAACCTCTCTGGGTAAGCTAGGGGTGACCCTGGCCAAGATAAGGTTAGCAGAGGTGGACACCTCTAAGACCAAAATAGAAAGAATGGGTGGAGACATTGAAGAGGCAGACAAGAGGCAATTCAGACTAGGTCCTATCACTGTGGAAGTGGGTCAGTTCCCCAAAGGGAATGACCTGAACAGAAGGATGTAAGGCAGAGTAGGCCCTGCAACTAACCAGCCTATTTCTCCTACTCTTCCTCGCCTGACAGACTAGGAAGACTCTCCCAGCTTGGGCTGAGTCTCCTGGCCTGTAGGCTGGGGGGGGCTTGTGTAAAGAAATGGCTCCCTGTTGCAGTTACCCCCCCACTTTTTGCCTGATACTGATGCTGACTTGACTAAGAAGTGTGCTGGGACCCTGCTAACCAGGCCCCAGCACCAGTGTTCCTTCACCTAAAATGTACCATTGTATCCACAATTGGCACACCCTGGCATTCAGATAAGTCCCTTGTAAACTGGTACTTCTAGTACCAAGGGCCCTGATGCCAAGGAAAGGTCTCTAAGGGCTGCAGCATGTCTTATGCCACCCTAGAGACCCCTCACTCAGCACAGACACACTGCTTACAAGCCTGTGTGTGCTAGTGAGAACAAAATGAGTAAGTCGACATGGCACTCCCCTCAGGGTGCCATGCCAGCCTCTCACTGCCTATGCAGTATAGGTAAGACACCCCTCTAGCAGGCCTTACAGCCCTAAGGCAGGGTGCACTATACCATAGGTGAGGGTACCAGTGCATGAGCACTGTGCCCCTACAGTGTCTAAACAAAACCTTAGACATTGTAAGTGCAGGGTAGCCATAAGAGTATATGGTCTGGGAGTCTGTTTTACACGAACTCCACAGCACCATAATGGCTACACTGAAAACTGGGAAGTTTGGTATCAAACTTCTCAGCACAATAAATGCACACTGATGCCAGTGTACATTTTATTGTAAAATACACCACAGAGGGCACCTTAGAGGTGCCCCCTAAAACTTAACCGACTATCTGTGTAGGCTGACTAGTTCCAGCAGCCTGCCACACTAGAGACATGTTGCTGGCCCCATGGGGAGAGTGCCTTTGTCACTCTGAGGCCAGTAACAAAGCCTGCACTGGGTGGAGATGCTAACACCTCCCCCAGGCAGGAGCTGTGACACCTGGCGGTGAGCCTCAAAGGCTCACCCCTTTGTCACAGCCCAGCAGGGCACTCCAGCTTAGTGGAGTTGCCCGCCCCCTCCGGCCACGGCCCCCACTTTTGGCGGCAAGGCTGGAGGGAACAAAGAAAGCAACAAGGAGGAGTCACTGGCCAGTCAGGACAGCCCCTAAGGTGTCCTGAGCTGAGGTGACTCTGACTTTTAGAAATCCTCCATCTTGCAGATGGAGGATTCCCCCAATAGGGTTAGGATTGTGACCCCCTCCCCTTGGGAGGAGGCACAAAGAGGGTGTACCCACCCTCAGGGCTAGTAGCCATTGGCTACTAACCCCCCAGACCTAAACACGCCCTTAAATTTAGTATTTAAGGGCTACCCTGAACCCTAGAAAATTAGATTCCTGCAACTACAAGAAGGACTGCCTAGCTGAAAAACCCCTGCAGAGGAAGACCAGAAGACGACAACTGCCTTGGCTCCAGAAACTCACCGGCCTGTCTCCTGCCTTCCAAAGATCCTGCTCCAGCGACGCCTTCCAAAGGGACCAGCGACCTCGACATCCTCTGAGGACTGCCCCTGCTTCGAAAAGACAAGAAACTCCCGAGGACAGCGGACCTGCTCCAAGAAAAGCTGCAACTTTGTTTCCAGCAGCTTTAAAGAACCCTGCAAGCTCCCCGCAAGAAGCGTGAGACTTGCAACACTGCACCCGGCGACCCCGACTCGGCTGGTGGCGATCCAACACCTCAGGAGGGACCCCAGGACTACTCTGATACTGTGAGTACCAAAACCTGTCCCCCCTGAGCCCCCACAGCGCCGCCTGCAGAGGGAATCCCGAGGCTTCCCCTGACCGCGACTCTTTGAACCTAAAGTCCCGACGCCTGGGAGAGACCCTGCACCCGCAGCCCCCAGGACCTGAAGGACCGGACTTTCACTGGAGAAGTGACCCCCAGGAGTCCCTCTCCCTTGCCCAAGTGGAGGTTTCCCCGAGGAACCCCCCCCTTGCCTGCCTGCAGCGCTGAAGAGATCCCGAGATCTCTCCTAGACTAACATTGCGAACCCGACGCTTGTTTCTACACTGCACCCGGCCGCCCCCGCGCCGCTGAGGGTGAAATTTCTGTGTGGACTTGTGTCCCCCCCGGTGCCCTACAAAACCCCCCTGGTCTGCCCTCCGAAGACGCGGGTACTTACCTGCAAGCAGACCGGAACCGGGGCACCCCCTTCTCTCCATTCTAGCCTATGCGTTTTGGGCACCACTTTGAACTCTGCACCTGACCGGCCCTGAGCTGCTGGTGTGGTGACTTTGGGGTTGCTCTGAACCCCCAACGGTGGGCTACCTTGGACCAAGAACTAAGCCCTGTAAGTGTCTTACTTACCTGGTTAACCTAACAAATACTTACCTCCCCTAGGAACTGTGAAAATTGCACTAAGTGTCCACTTTTAAAACAGCTATTTGTGAATAACTTGAAAAGTATACATGCAATTTTGATGATTTGAAGTTCCTAAAGTACTTACCTGCAATACCTTTCGAATGAGATATTACATGTAGAATTTGAACCTGTGGTTCTTAAAATAAACTAAGAAAAGATATTTTTCTATACAAAAACCTATTGGCTGGATTTGTCTCTGAGTGTGTGTACCTCATTTATTGTCTATGTGTATGTACAACAAATGCTTAACACTACTCCTTGGATAAGCCTACTGCTCGACCACACTACCACAAAATAGAGCATTAGTATTATCTCTTTTTGCCACTATCTTACCTCTAAGGGGAACCCTTGGACTCTGTGCATGCTATTCCTTACTTTGAAATAGCACATACAGAGCCAACTTCCTACATTGGTGGATCAGCGGTGGGGTACAAGACTTTGCATTTGCTGGACTACTCAGCCAATACCTGATCACACGACAAATTCCAAAATTGTCATTAGAAATTCATTTTTGCAATTTGAAATTTTTCTAAATTCTTAAAAGTCCTGCTAGGGCCTTGTGTGTTAAGTCCCTGTTTAGCATTGTCTTTTAGAGTGTAAAAGGTTGTTAAAAGTTTGAAATTAGATTCTAGAAACAGTTTTAGATTCTTTAAAAAGTCTTCCAACTTTTAGCAAAATAATGTCTGATACAGAGATGAATGTGGTGGAACTCGACACCACACCTTACCTCCATCTTAAGATGAGGGAGCTAAGGTCTCTCTGTAATATCAAAAAAATAACCATTGGCTCCAGACCTACCAAAATTCAGCTCCAGGAGCTGTTGGCAGAGTTTGAAAAAGCCAACCCCTCTGAGGATGACTTCACAGAGGAAGAAATTAGTGACTTGGAGGGCAATTCCCCCCTTCCAGTCCTAAATAGGGAGACCAGGGCCTCTCAAGCCCTGTCTCCAAAAATGATAGTCAGAAATGTTGCTTCCCTCACAGGAGGGTCCAGCATTTCTGAAATCACTGAGGATGCTCTCAGTGAAGATGACCCCCTGTTAGCCAGGATGGTCAAAAGATTGGCTTTGGAAAAGCAGCTCCTAGCCATAGAAAGGGAAAGAAAAGAGATGGGCCTAGGTCCCATCAATGGTGGCAGCAACTTAAATAGGGTCAGAGATTCTCCTGACATCCTAAAAATCCCCAAAGGGATTGTAACAAAATATGAAGATGGTGATGACATCACCAAATGGTTCACAGCTTTTGAGAGGGCTTGTGTAACCAGAAAAGTGAACAGATCTCACTGGGGTGCTCTCCTTTGGGAAATGTTCACTGGAAAGTGTAGGGATAGACTCCTCACACTCTCTGGAAAAGATGCAGAATCTTATGACCTCATGAAGGGTACCCTGATTGAGGGCTTTGGATTCTCCACTGAGGAGTATAGAAACTGATGTCAATGTGCTAGGGTGGCACCTACATAGGCACTGTGCACATCACATCTAGCACCATTGACATGAAGCAGATTGATGCTACCTACCTGGGTGCTGTGGTACTGCTCACGATTTTCTGTATCCAGTCTGACACCTGGGAAATATCCTAAGATAAGGAATCTGTGGCCAGTCTCTACCAAATAAGGCACTACCAAATGTATGTAACTTGTCCTGTAATATTGTTGGAGCCTGGAGGGAATGCAGCAGCCCCCTACTAGCAACATTACAAAAAATCTCCTGTGTCATTAAATCTATGACCCCAGGAGAACCTACCATATTTTTGTAAAACACTCCTAGTAGGTCTGCACTCTTCAGCTGGAGTGCATAGCCCCCTTATGGTTGATTTTATGACTGGACTTTATAACATGAAAAATGTTCTAAAAAAAACTGACGTTACTTTTCTTTAAATTACATTTTTATGATAGTGCAATGTTTGATAAAGTGACTATGTGAATAAATGAAATGTACATTTTATTATAATTATTGGTGTCTAAACAATGACCATACATATGCTTTATTTGTATATATCCTGACTCATCCATAAAGCCAATAGGCCACTTTATATATTTTGTTGTTCTGACCCTTTGAGAAAGTTAGTAGATTTTCCTTACTTAAAATGACACTCTTTATAGTCAGTAGTGCATGCCTGTTGGGATTTGGGTACCAATCCCTGCGCCTATGCCCCTGCTGCTCAGAAAGCTGCGCGCGCGGGGGGGGGTGCAGTTGGGAAACAGTAGGGAGGAGGTTGGGTGCAGCGTTGTGCAGTTAGTTAGATCAGAGTTTCCATAACTGGCACCGTTCGAATCTGCACAGAACTTTAAAAAAAAAAAAAAGTTCATTCATCCACCTCGACTGGTTCCTCGGTTTTGCACTGATCTGTGAAGTGGGGGCCAAGAAAAAAAAGGGTGGAAGGCGAAGATACAAAGGGGTCCTAAAACATTGATTTTCCATGGTAATTCCCAAAGGAAACATTTGGTCTCCAATATAGAAAAACGTCTAAACGAAATGACAGCAAATTTTACTAAATAATAATGCTTTTGTGATTTGATGTTAAATCTGTTTGGCCATTTTCAAAAAATTTAAAGCAGTGCTCGAATTGACTTGAAGGGGTTGTAAAGTTGCGTAGATCTGGACGTTTGGTCCTATGGGAGCACCTCGTTAACTGAAAATAAATCAAATTTTTACCAAGGGATCTTTTTCCCATCTACCATTTTGATCCAGCAGTACTGGTTCCACGGTACCGAGCAGCCAGTCATAGTATTGAGCAATCTGATTGGTTGACTACATCACGGATGAAAATGTTGCAGTTGCCATTACAGGTCTCGTAGACTGTCCCTGTTTCCTGAAATCAGTTTTAACAATGTATAAAAGGGCGGGATGAGGAAACTCTGACACTGCACCAATATCCCCCCCCCACCCTTTTTGCGGGGCAATTGTGTGTGTTTTTTTGGGGGGGGTGGGGGGGAGTTTAATATGCCATGGGGCCCCTGGGGCCAAAAATATTAAACATGTTTTTTATGCCATGGGACCAAGTGCGGCCCTTCTGTGCCAGTTCAAGCTTCACCACCATGGTACACACAGTACCTGTGAACAATTTAAAAACAAACTGTACTAGCTTTAACCTTTGTTTTTTATAGTGTTGAAATACACACACATACTTTCTGAAGGTAGACTACAATATCTGTAGACCTTTAAACCAAAAAATAGAAAGGGCCGGATAATGCCTCCTTTTTAGGGTCGAGTCTGCGTTGCATGCGCTGGCGCATTCGTTTCGCAGCAAGACTCTCTTGTATTTAGAAAAGGGCTTGGAGCCCTGTCAACTTCACGTCAGTGTTTTTTATTGGTTGGTGGGCTTCGCTAATAAAATCTGCTTGCTTTCATTAGTCGAAGTCACGCATATGTCATGCCTTTTCCGGTGGCTAGCCCTCCTCCAGCGCAGCGACCAAGTACAGAAAACATGCGAGGCTCGCTGTTTTCCATCGGGTTCGTGGACTTTTTTTCTTCTGATTTACGAGCCCGATCTCGCTTGGCAGAAGTCGAGCGCTTTACATACTTGATTTCACTTTTTCGGGTTATGTACATAAATGCACTTTTGCCCGATAGGTGAAAAGTCGGGTTAGGAGTTTACAACGCGATCAGGTCTAACATGAGCAAACGCGAGACCCGATGCATTGTAAATGCTTGTTATACTATGTACATCAAATAAGGGCAGCTTTTGTTATTCTCGTTGGCCATTAAGTGACTCGCCAGTTGCACAGGTGCCCCATGAGATGTGAATTGTAATATTTCTGAAGCATTGCACTTCACTGTGCATGGCTATGGGGATTGTGGTTATGCAAGTCTAAACAAAATGTTGCCTTTATTTTGAAGGTGTCTATGGATAAAAACCAAACTGAGTTAATTCATCTTTTCAGCAATGCAAGGTGTTTTTCTGGCTCGCGCTATTCGCCGTTTCCCTCTCTAATACTCAACCTTAATTAAGCTTGTGTGCATGTAGTGCTTCCGTTTAGAGAAGAAAGTGAATGAGAACGCCTCAATTAAAGACGAAGGGGCGTTGAGTTTAGGAAAAGCAAAGTTTGTTCTATTTTAAACTGCCGCCAACTGGAAGTCTTAATAAAAAAAAATCAGTATTAAAAACAGTATCACAATTTCATTGTAAATCGTCTTTATTTAAAAATAAACGTCCTACTTAGCCATGATTACCCATTGCATAATGTCGGGCATCGCGATTCCTCCGGGCAGATTTCTGCCATACGCAATTCCAAGTGCTTTCTGGTATGGAATTATCTGGTCTGCAAACTTCATGACATGGAATACGATTACATTGCTTATGGCGCAGAGAAGTGGAAGACCGTACTGAAAGATGTCTTCCAAGGCAGCTTCTTTGAATGTATTACGATGTCTGTGGTAGGACAGTGTTTCAAAGCCCCAATAAAAGAGGTGGAGGCCCTTAGTGTGTTTGGAAGCTCCAGGTAGTGATTTGAAGCTGCACACTTAGTGCTGAGGGTGTCCACTCGTCCCAACTTTATACCTCAAGTTGATAGTCTTTTAACTGGGAATGTTTGTGGTAACCTGCTGCGTTTTTGTCTATATGTTAGTTTATGGTTGCGATTTTGGGAGCCCTCAAATATTCAAACAATTTACTATAAAGTACTACACTGGCAGGGAAAGGTTCAGCTACACTGAATTTAACATACCGCTTGAAAAGCTCACTTTTGTGAGATTCCTTAGCTGACATAGAAGCCAGTGGTTCGCTTTGTAGCATTTCTGTGATCCATGATCTGATGCACACCATTGCACACTCTGGACTTTTCGTTTTTGTTTGTTTTCAGCTTCCTAGGATTTATAGTGATGGACTAATGGTAGTTAAAATATGCTGTGCTGTGATTGTCATTTTTCCAAGGTTAACGTATGTGTCTTAATTTGAGACAGATGGCTTTTAATAGAGACTTAATAGTAGTCTTAAATAAGCTAATCTGTTGCTGTCGAAAGCACTGACCAAATATTTTTTATTACTTTGTCTAGTTTGACGACTAGAATAAGGAGTTTAGGGGCAAAGGATCATTAATTTTTAGGGGGAGAATCACCGGATTATCAACTATAAAACTCTAAACCTTGATGAATAGGATTAAGACACATCTTGTTCAGTCGAAGGTGGTAACCTAAGGTTTACCTTTTCAACTGTTAAGTATTTGCTTATTTCACTCCATTTAGTAATTTTTCTTAAGCAGTCTAAGATACTCCACGCTAAAAGTGAGTAAAGGTCAGCAATTAAAAATTCCGTGCTTTCTTTGAAGACACTTGATAATTATTCAGCTGTAGAAACGTTTATGAAGCGGCCCCTCTGGAACTGAAAGCACTGATTATTGGTCCTCTTTGTACAAGCCCCTTTCAGGGAAAATAATTGGAAACAGGAAATACATTACTTTTCTGTTTAAAGAAACTGATACGAAGCGTCAGTGGAGCATGGATATGCTTTCTTCTACCCAATACCAGAATTGTTTGCCTGCCTAAGCTTGCCTGTACTGATTATAATACTCCGTACTGTATAACCAGCTGTCACAGGAGAGTAGTGTATAGTGTGAAAATGATCTGCATTAAGTTATAGGGAGGAAAACAAAATCTACTTGCCGTCCAGTGTGAGCAAATCTTCCAGGTTATTTTATGGTGATGTATATATTTATTTTAGAGGAATAGAGAGCCCATACTCCAAGGCACTTTGTGGTGTATCTGTTTGAGCGTGATGGTGAGATAGAAGCTGCTGTACGTTTTGAATTATAGGATAAGCCGCAATTAATTCTGAGAGTCCCTGGCTCCTGTATGCCAAATCTAGACATGGCCAGTTACCCAGATGTTCAATGTCTTAGCAAGAGTTATAGTTACCTTAGGGCATAAGCTATAGCTACTTCAGGTAACTATAACTGCTGAATTTCTATGGTTTTGTGTGTGCAAAATCTTATGCTAACTAGAACAACCTGACCCTGTAACCCTTGTTTTTTTGTTGCGGTTCTAAGGTTTTTTTTAATTCAATTTCCGAACCCTAGCGTCCCTGTAACATTTGGTTTTTCAGTGAATATGTATATATATATATATATATATATATATATATATATATATATATATATATATATATATATTCCATTCTCACCATGTATGAACAGTTCATTTGTTTGCCAATTTCCAACAACATATTGATTTGTTTGCAATTAAACCCAGCACGTCATTTAGGCCAGTGTCCATCTCATTTGATAAAATAACTGGTCTAGTTTGATGTGCTCCTAAACATGTCTATGCAGGATTAAACCTTTGTTTACCTTAGATTGTTCATTTTAGGTACATACCCTAACCAGAAAGATCAAATAATTTGGCATTTTACCATAATCTGAACAAATGCCCTTTCTGAATCATTGCAATATAATAATTGACTTGTGCATCTCAGGCAGTTTTACCCTAGTGTGAGTTTACTATGGGAAGTTCTCCAGTCCTATGAACCTGAGGTGTTCAACTCTTAATATGCCCTGTCTTTTGACCATCTGTCTTCAGTAGACTGGAACTGCAAGTTTGAAAAGAAGCAGAGAAGATTGTTTTGCATGAAGGCTGGCTGTCAGGTAGCTCAGATTCCTTGCTTTTTTGTGAAGGAATATTTCAGGCGTTTGTGACATTTTTGTCTACTTCTGCGTGCATTCCTTACGGCTCTGCCACCTTTCTTGGGGTGGTATGAGCTTGCTATCCAAGTTCGTATTTATCGATAATAATGACGATTCATGTGACTTAGAAAAATGGTTACTCACCTTTAGCACTAGTTTCCCATCATGTGTGCCTGCATTATATTTATAAACAGAGCTCTCTTATTCCGGGACAGAGCAAATGAGCTGACAGTAGAAATTGGTAGTTCTAGGTTCTACATCTTTCAGTAAACCATTGGAATGAGCAGAGGGTCCAGCTACCAACATACTGCATTGTCTGGCTGAGTGCTGTTACTCTGCATAAAGTGGAAGTGTCGTTTTTCTCTAGATGGGGCTCTCTACCCATGGAAATAGCTTGCATTGATTTAAAGGAAAAATAATTTCATCAGCAGTGTTCCATTTGTTTTTAATCGACTCACATATGTTAGGTTTCCAGATTTGTTCTGCTAAGAAAAGCACAAAGTATCAAATAAGAGGAGAAGGCTGTTAGTTTTTTTAATTTTTTTAATTTTTTTTAACTTTCCTCCTGGGTACTTGCTGAACAAGCCAGTTCTTGGTACTAGAGCTTGTATTTATAGTGACTACACATTTTGAATGTCCAAAGGAACAATCGAAAAGTTTACTTTTTCTTGCAGTCTCTTTTCAGAGGCTTTGTTACCGACAAAACAGCTGGTCTGAGGTAGCTCGGCATGCTGTGCTTACTGCACAGACATCCCTTCATGCTGGATTGCCTGGCATGGTTGACGTCTGGTTTTGCTGATTTTTATTTTTTTATTTTTTTTTCATCTGCACTCTTACAGATAATGCAATAACAATGTCCAAATTATGGCTTATTTAGAATCTGAAATTAGTTAACACGTGGACTATGACCTCACAGGGAAGCATGTGGGGATAGCATATGAAGATCTCGAGAAGATTGGAATAAGATTACCAGCTACACAGGAGTGCTTTGCCAAAGCAGTATAAGACACAGCAACGCCATTCAGTTTCACTTATGGGGGCAAGAAACCTATTAATGACAGCTGAAGACTACAGCTGCATGTACTATTCCCATTGCCAAGCCAAGAGAGTAGCATACAAGGTTGACTGCCATAGAAGATTCTAATCTGTTGCACTGAAATAACGGGGATATTTTGGATACCTTGGAGGACTAAATGCGCACTCTTGTGGATTACAGGCTATGTACTTGGCGCCTGCAAACCAACATTTTGTACATAGTTCAGATTACCTGTCAGAAGTATTCTCAATAAGTCATGGAGCCTGGACAAAGCACTGTAGTTTAAAAAAAAAAAAAAGTGCAAGCTGCACTGTCCTCCTTTTGCTTTTCAACTAATGCAACTTGGTTAATAGTGTGAAATAACTTGTAATTCTCAGTAGCACTCACTACCAGGGGTGGCTTCTCCATTCGGGCAGGGCCACAGGGGTGACAAGCAGTGAGGGGAAGTGCATAGCGCATGTATGTTTGGCCGGCTGTCTCGGGCCAGCCAAACACATGCGCAGGAGGCTCTCTCCAGCCTAGTAACTCAGCAACACAGTTGCCGGGCTGGAGAGAGCCTGCACAGGCTCCCAGTCTGCCTGATGCTGCTCTGAGGAGCATCAGGATTGGCTGCAGGGCAGGCTGGGAGCCTGTGCCTGCGAGGAAGGAGAGGAGAGGAGCGTCACGGTGGCTAGGGAAAGTAAATGGTTGTTTTTTGCTTTTGCTTATTTTAAAAATTAAATTAAATCAATATCCTCTCCCCTGCGCCTCACTACTGTTCACTACCATAGTTTTGATGCTTAATAGTGATGTAGATTACTGGTATACTCACCCTCTCAAAAATGAAAGGCTAAGACTATAGCTGTGAAATTGGATTTGGTGAAATGTTTTCCAGAGATGTCAGTAGTGAGTGCTCAGCTTTCTGAACTATTATAAACAGATGCAGGGACCCCAAACTGTGCCTTGCCAACTACAATTAATGTAAAACAAGTGGGTGCCTAACAGTGCTCATCCAGGATCAGTTTCTTGCATATAATAGTGACTGCTTACCCCTTTTCAGATGAACCACAAATGCAATTGGTGTCTGTCCCTTCTATAGCCATACTATCAGTTTATTTTCCTAGTATACAGTAGTTCTCCTTGCTCAAATATATTTTCAACTATGCTTTAAACTTGTCTGTTCTGTAAAAGGCCAGCTTTAGGGATTTATTTGGCAACTGCTTGGAGCACTCTATTCGTGAGATACTTTTATAGAGCTTAGATGATTTAGAAACTAAGCATTTTCAGCAGTTGACAATGTAGCACTCAGACTTTTTTTCAGCTGATAAACTCTTTAGGTCAATTACAGAAGAAACCCGCTTTCTTTTGGACTGTCTTCAGTATGAATGGCTAGCTGATTTTTATGGTACGGAGGTTGGCTAGATTTCCAGCTCTTGTTGTTGCAAATTACTCCTCAAATAATTTGGGTCCAATTATCTCTAGATAGCTGCAGATTTAAGGGTTCAGTACAGGGTTCTTTCTCCACCACAATTAAGGTAAAAGTTAATTGATGTGCATGTTTTGATCATCTTTGTGCTAAATTTGTCTGCTTTGTGGCATATGTTCCCTGGGAAATAGCATACTGTGATTGCTTAATCCTTCAGTATCCGGGTACACAGCAACAAACTGGTCCAAAGAGTCACATGGCCGTTATCACTTCAATTCTTGTATTCAGATTATATGTACAAACCCTAGCTCCTTCCAAATTAACCTGCTCCTGTGGATTGTCTT
The DNA here is from genome assembly GCF_031143425.1 of Pleurodeles waltl. Lineage (NCBI taxonomy): Eukaryota > Metazoa > Chordata > Amphibia > Caudata > Salamandridae > Pleurodeles > Pleurodeles waltl. Next base: position 739,502,813 of record NC_090442.1, on the reverse strand, counting down.
CGCAAGTCGCAAATTAGAAAAAATGGGTTAACTGTATTTGATTTCAATTGTCTTTGCTTTTTCTCAGGACAGGCACCAAGTGTTCCTTCGTTTTTACGTCCCTTAGCAAACGTCCAGTTTTTTTGTCCTTGTTATACTTTGGTATAAAAATTAGTCTTATTTCCTAAAGCTTTTCTGACGAATATTTTTGGACCCCCAGGTGTCAAGAATAAACCTTGTCTGAGTTTGGAAGATTGTAAAACACTTATTACCCTCACACTTCAATTTGTATCAGTTTTTTTCTTTCTGCCGATCCCACTTTCAGAGCTCACAGCATGCAGAGTATTTTCGAGTGACGCTTTTATTATTGAGTGTCAATGAAGGTGATTGTTACGACACAAACCTTATTGCTGTCATTTCTAATGTGGACCAACAGATGACTGTTTCATTAGCTCACTGTGTTTAGGCCATAATCAAAAACGTTGATTTCTGAATTAGTGTTACATCAATGCAGTTTTCTTGTGTAGTTGAGATAATAGTACATATAAACTGATCAGTGACTTCCACTTGTTTGAGTGTCATACGATTTATTTGAAAGACGTGTTTGTTTTTTAATTTTTTTATTCTGTAATTCTGAATGTTAGCCATCAGGAGTTTTCTTTTTTTGGGGGGGGGTCTTCCGTTCATGCTGATGTACTTGCAGAGTATTGAGTTTAATAGTAGTGAGTGCAAGCAGATAAATCAAATCACTTGGGGTGAAAATGATGGGATATCCCCGTGTTGTAGACGTAAGGCACATATTATTAGGCTAATCAAGGTAATTGAAGCCTTGATAATTACATGGAAAGCCTGAACCCAAAGAGGCTCCTTTAGCCACTGAGTTTAATTCCCTTCCCATCTGGCAGGACTCCATTCATGTTTCCTCTACCTATAGGCTTGTGATGTGCCGTCTTTACAGAAATACTATTTTGGTTTTAAACTAATTCAGCGTCTGTGCGACAAAGTGTACCAGTTCTGAAATAATATAACACTTAGATTAACACTTCAAAATAAATTGTTTTATGATTACTTAATTGGTTTCAGACCTATTTTTCGTAATTTTGAGAGCAGTTTCAAAGTGGCAACCTTGCCTGCTTTAAAATGTTTGTGTTGGACAGACTAACAACTTTGTTACTCAGAGAAGTTACAGTTAAAAAATACAAACATGGAAAATGGATGAACTGGAAAAATCAGTCTAATTTGTTGTTTACATGGGTAGCCGAAAATGAGGGCGTGGAGCATTTGTTTTGAAGGCACAGTACTTACTTGACAAGGGTAAATAACACGGAGTAGTCCTGCACATTATTTTACGTCATCCTGGTCTTATTATTCTAGAATTTCGCATTAAGCAAGATGTGTACATTTTCGCCATTTCAACCAACTCAAAATTTGTTTCATATTTTCCTCCTGGAGATTAGTTAGAGGAGAAAACATCTGAGAGCCACTTCCTACTCGAACCAGTCTTCTGCCTTTATCTTTTGTGAGAAATATACCCTTGCGGATTAAAGTTCCTCTAGATACCTTTGAAATGTATTTCATGTAATATATGTAATTTCATGACGTTTACTCTTATTTCACATAAAAATCTCAAGTTTAACTCACCTCTACTGCAGAGGGTGCGGCACTTAACTGAAAGAGACTGTATTTTATTTTGAAATTCCAGGAAGTTCTCTGACATTGTGTGTACATTAACAAACTAAATAAATCTCACCCACGTCTCATAATTTGTAGATACCAGTTTAGATTGTGCATTTTGATCAGGAATAGTACAATACTATTCATTTGAGGGGCGATTTTGCAGTGCCAGTACTTTCAGTGATTGAGGTTCTCGTTTTAGACAGGCTGCTGATCTTTACGTTTTCTTATTTTTTAATTGTATTTACAGTGAGTTTTTTTGAATTTTTATTGTTTGGCGAATGTTTTCTGTTTGGGGCTGAGTTTGAAAAAGCATTCTACAAACGTTGGTTACTACACTGCCAGTACTGTTCTATTGTGATGCTTCTGGGAGTACTTCGATCTTTGTGCTGAGCAATTGTAGTCAAATTTGTATTCGTCTCCGCAGATTTTAAAAGTTTTATGTTGACATTCTGCTATTAATCTCTGAGAAAGAATGTTTTGGTTTTAGTTGTTCGATGGCATATGTTGCTGCAGATACACATGTTTGGCACAGTCCGCTGCCTGGTGTTGGGCTCGGAGTATTACAAGTTGTTTTTCTTCGAAGAAGTCTTTTTGGTCACGGGACCGAAGGACTCCTCCCTCCTCGGCTCCATTGCGCATGTGCCTCGACTCCATCTTATATTTTCTTTTTTTCGCTGTCGGGTTCGGACGTATTCCTTTTCGCTCCGTGTTTCGGTTCGGAAAGTTAGTCAGAATCTCGGAAAAAAGCGTCGGTATTGTTCCGTTCGGTATCGGGATAGTTAGGTACATCGACACCGATCATCGGAAGACTTTGGGGTAGTTTCGATCCCCCATCGGGGCCTGGTCGGCCCGACCGCGTGCGACATCGAAGCCGATGGAACGGACCCCGTTTCGTTTCTGCCCAAAATGTCACAGTAAGTATCCTTATACAGATCAGCACTTGGTCTGTAACTTGTGCTTGTCCCCCGAGCACAAGGAGGATACCTGTGAAGCCTGTCGAGCCTTCCGGTCCAGAAAAACACTCCGGGACCGAAGAGTCAGGCGTCAACAAATGGCGTCCACGTCGACAAAACAACGTTTCGACAAGGAAGAGGAAACATTCTCGGTTCCGGAATCAGAATCCGGAGACTCCGACGTCGAACAACAGCAACAAACTGTGAGTAAGACGTCGAAAAGTAAATCCATCGACAAACCGAAAGCCCAGGGGACGCCACTGCCAACAGGCCATGGCTCGACCCATAAAACAGGCGACCCGTCGAAGGCGCCGAAAAAGGGCACGCCCATAGCGAAGACACCCGACTCCGGTCGAGGGACCGCCATGGAGCAACCTCGGAGCCGAGAAAGCGGCTCCGAGAGACAAAAACAAGATACCGGCACCGAAAAACATCGGCACCGAGAATCCATGCCGAAAGGAACAAAAATTCTGTCGGTGCCGAAACCGAAAAAAGATTCTCTCTCGGCGCCGAAAAATACCACACCTTCATCCTACTCAGAGGAACAAGGAATAAGTGGCCAAATGCACAGATTTGGACAAGAGCTCCAAAGTGTAGAATCGGACTACACACAAAAGAGACTGTACATCCAGCAAGACACAGGGAAGATATCAACCCTTCCCCCAATCATGAGGAAAAGAAGGATCGGACTTCCAAAGGATGACGCACAACCACAAGCCAAAGTGGTTAAAAAAGTCACGCCTCCGCCCTCTCCACCACAGGCATCGCCGGCACAAACACCGCCACAAATGCACTCACCAGCGCAAACTACCATAAGTCATGACGATCAGGATCAAGACGCTTGGGACCTGTATGACACCCCAGTGCCGGACAATGATCCCGAGTCATACCCCACAAAGCCGTCACCGCCAGAGGACAGTACCTCATACTCGCAGCTGGTGGCTAGGGCAGCAGAATTCCACAATGTCCAACTGCATTCCGATCCTATAGAGGATGATTTTTTATTTAACACCCTCTCGGCTACACACAGCCAATATCAATGTCTCCCAATGCTACCAGGGATGTTACGACACGCAAAACAAATTTTTGAAGAGCCCGTAAAATCAAGAGCCATCACCCCAAGGGTGGATAAAAAATACAAACCACCACCCACAGACCCAGTGTTTATTACTTCGCAGTTACCACCTGACTCTGTGGTAGTAGGGGCAGCTCGCAAGAGAGCAAATTCACATACATCTGGCGACGCCCCACCTCCGGACAAAGAAAGCCGAAAATTTGATGCGGCAGGAAAAAGAGTAGCATCACAGGCAGCCAACCAGTGGCGCATCGCAAATTCACAAGCGCTGCTGGACAGATATGACCGCGCACACTGGGACGAGATGCAACTTCTCGTAGACCATCTTCCCCAGGAATACCAAAAAAGGGCGCAGCAAATAGTTGAAGAGGGACAAACGATCTCAAACAATCAAATCCGCTCTTCACTAGACGCAGCCGATACTGCAGCAAGAACAGTCAACACTGCTGTCACCATAAGGAGACACGCTTGGCTACGCACTTCAGGCTTCAAACCTGAAATCCAGCAGGCTGTCCTTAATATGCCCTTCAACGAGAAACAACTTTTTGGCTCTGAAGTGGATACAGCCATTGAAAAACTTAAAAAGGACACAGACACGGCCAAGGCCATGGGCGCACTCTACTCCCCGCAGAGCAGAGGCTCTTTCAGAAAAACTCCATTTAGAGGGGGGTTTCGTGGCCAACCCACAGACACCACCAGCCAACAAACAAGAACCACACCATATCAGGGTTCCTTCCAAAGGGGAGGTTTCAGGGGATATCGGGGGGGTCAATTCCCAAGGAGTAGGGGAAGATTCCAGACTCCAAAAACACCTCCACCTAAACAGTGACTTTCAAGTCACGCAACCCCTTCACTCAACACCAGTGGGGGGAAGACTAAGCCAATTCTACCAATCTTGGCAACAGATTACAACAGACAATTGGGTATTAGCAATAATCCAACATGGCTATTGCATAGAATTCCACAACTTCCCACCAAACATCCCCCCCAAAACACGCAAAATGTCACCACAACATTTAGAACTTTTAGGACTAGAAGTTCAAGCACTACTGCAAAAGGATGCAATAGAGTTAGTACCAGTACAACAAAAAAACACAGGAGTTTACTCCCTGTACTTTCTAATTCCAAAAAAAGACAAAACATTAAGACCAATATTAGATCTCAGGACACTAAATACCTACATCATATCGGACCATTTTCACATGGTCACACTACAAGACATCATTCCACTGCTCAAACTGCAAGATTACATGACCACATTAGACCTAAAGGATGCGTACTTTCATATACCAATACACCCTTCTCACAGAAAGTACCTACGGTTCGTATTCAAAGGAATACATTACCAATTCAAGGTGTTGCCATTCGGAATAACAACTGCACCAAGAGTGTTCACAAAATGTCTAGCAGTAGTAGCAGCACACATCAGGAGACAACAGATACATGTGTTCCCTTACCTAGACGATTGGCTAATCAAGACCAACACAGTAAAAAAATGCGCAAACGACACCACATTTGTCATACAAACCCTTCACAAACTGGGGTTTTCCATCAACTATACAAAATCACACCTAGAACCGTGTCAAACACAACAATATCTAGGAGCAACCATCAACACATCAAAAGGAATTGCCACTCCAAGTCCACAAAGAGTGCAGGCATTCCACAAGGTAATAAGTGCTATGTTTCCAAACCAAAAGATACAAGCAAAATTTGTGCTAAAACTTCTAGGCATGATGTCATCATGCATAGCCATTGTCCCAAACGCAAGACTACACATGCGACCCTTACAACAGTGTCTAGCATCACAATGGTCACAGGCACAGGGTCAACTTCAAAATCTGGTGTTGGTAGACCGCCAAACATACCTCTCGCTTCTATGGTGGAACAGCAAAAATTTAAACAAAGGGCGGACATTTCAGGACCCAGTGCCTCAATACGTTATAACAACAGATGCTTCCATGACAGGGTGGGGAGCACACCTCAATCACCACAGCATTCAAGGACAATGGGATATACACGAAACAAAATTTCATATCAATTACCTAGAACTGTTAGCAGTATTTCTAGCGTTAAAAGCCTTCCAACCCATAATAACACACAAATACATTCTTGTCAAAACAGACAACATGACAACAATGTATTATTTAAACAAACAAGGAGGAACACACTCAACACAATTGTGCCTCCTAACACAAAAAATTTGGCAGTGGGCGATTCACAACAACATTCGCCTAATAGCACAATTTATTCCAGGAATACAAAACCAACTAGCAGACAACCTTTCGCGAGACCACCAACAAGTCCACGAATGGGAAATTCTCCCCCAAGTTCTGAACAAGTACTTTCAAATTTGGGGAACACCCCACATAGATTTGTTCGCAACAAAAGAAAACTCAAAATGCCAAAACTTCGCATCCAGGTACCCACACCGCGAATCACAAGGCAATGCTCTATGGATGAGTTGGTCAGGGATATTTGCGTACGCTTTTCCCCCTCTCCCTCTCCTTCCATATCTAGTAAACAAGTTGAGTCAAAACCAAGTCAAACTCATACTGATAGCACCCACATGGGCAAGACAACCTTGGTATACAACTCTACTAGACCTTTCACTAGTACCGCATGTCAAACTACCCAACAGGCCAGATCTGTTAACACAACACAAACAACAGATCAGGCATCCAAACCCAGCATCATTGAATCTGGCAATTTGGCTCCTGAAATCCTAGAATTCGGACACTTAGACCTCACACAAGAATGCATGGAGGTCATAAAACAAGCTAGAAAACCTTCCACTAGACACTGCTATGCATCTAAGTGGAAAAGATTTGTTTACTACTGCCATGCCAATCAAATACAACCATTACATGCCTCTACTAAAGACATAGTAGGATACTTACTACATTTGCAAAAAGCAAATCTCGCTTTTTCATCTATAAAAATTCACCTCGCAGCAATATCTGCTTACCTACAAACTACTCATTCATCGTCTCTATTTAGAATACCAGTTATTAAAGCATTCATGGAAGGGCTAAAAAGAATTATACCACCAAGAACACCACCAGTTCCTTCATGGAATCTTAACATCGTCTTAACAAGACTCATGGGTCCACCTTTCGAACCCATGCATTCCTGTGAAATGCAATATCTAACCTGGAAGGTCGCATTTCTCATTGCAATCACATCCCTCAGAAGAGTAAGTGAAATACAGGCATTTACCATACAAGAACCATTTATTCAAATACACAACAATAAAATAGTTCTAAGAACAAATCCAAAATTTCTGCCAAAAGTAATCTCACCATTCCATTTAAATCAAACAGTAGAATTGCCAGTGTTCTTCCCACAACCAAATTCTGTGGCTGAAAGGGCACTACATACATTAGACATCAAAAGAGCACTAATGTATTACATTGACAGAACAAAGCTAATCAGGAAAACAAAACAACTGTTCATAGCTTTTCAAAAACCACACATAGGAAATCCAATCTCTAAACAAGGCATTGCTAGATGGATAGTCAGATGCATTCAAACATGCTATCTTAAAGCCAAAAGAGAATTGCCTATTACACCAAAGGCACACTCAACCAGAAAGAAAGGTGCTACAATGGCCTTTCTAGGAAACATTCCTATGAGCGAAATATGTAAGGCTGCAACCTGGTCTACGCCTCATACGTTTACTAAACACTACTGTGTAGACGTACTAAATGCACAACAAGCTACAGTGGGCCAAGCTGTACTAAGAACATTATTCCAAACTACTTCAACTCCTACAGGCTAAACCACCGCTTTTAGGGGAGGTAACTGCTTTATAGTCTATGCCAAACATGTGTATCTGCAGCAACATATGCCATCGAACTGAAAATGTCACTTACCCAGTGTACATCTGTTCGTGGCATTAGTCGCTGCAGATTCACATGTACCCTCCCACCTCCCCGGGAAGCCTGTAGCCGTTTAGAAGTAGATCATAAATCTTAAACATCTGAACATTTGTAAATAATTATTAGAAACTCTTAACGTACATACATATTCACTCCATTGCATGGGCACTATTTATACCAAACAACTCCATCCTCACCCTCTGCGGGGAAAACAATCTAAGATGGAGTCGACGCCCATGCGCAATGGAGCCGAGGAGGGAGGAGTCCTTCGGTCCCGTGACCAAAAAGACTTCTTCGAAGAAAAACAACTTGTAATACTCCGAGCCCAACACCAGGCAGCGGACTGTGCCAAACATGTGAATCTGCAGCGACTAATGCCACGAACAGATGTACACTGGGTAAGTGACATTTTCATTATGCATCACACTTTTGTGTGTAGACATCAATGATTGTTCTGTCACATGTCATTCCAAGACACCCAATCACTTTCCCCAAAAATCCTTAATCCTCAAGAGGATTTTGCAGTTAGTCTTGAATTGATTGTCCCATCAAGGAAAATTTAACACAAACTTTTAGGAATTTTAATGTCTGGTTAAAATTTTCAAACGTGCATCTGATTATCTGAAATGAATTTTTAACATTGTTTACGTTCCTGTTCTTCACCTTTCTTTTCACCCAGTGCCCCCTTAATTTTTATCCCCAAAAAACGTATTTTCAATTTGATATTAATTCTAATCTTTTTGCTTCATGCTATAACCACTTCAGTGTCCCTTCCCTTTTCAGAATCCAAGTCTGATCTTTCTCCTAGTTGGAATTTGTTGATTTCTATCTTGCTGTATACATATTCTGTTTTTGCCAACATTCCCAGTAACTTGGAGGTCTTTGTCGACTTTACTACTGTAGGTAGTTGGATCATTGTAGTACTAGTTCTTGGGTAGTGTGGTGCAAATTGTTCTCGTCAAACCCAGCTTCAGCAAGATTTGCATTTCTGCCTGGAGTATAATGTAGCCTGCTTTTATATTCTCTTATGATCTATGGAGATCTCTCCCGATTAGTGCAGAGTCCTAGTATTTCAGAGGCTCAAACATTTGCTTCATTTGCTCGTAAATGGTTTGTTCCATGTTTTCTTTTTATGATAGTGTCATAAAAGTGTAAAAAATTCTCTCTTGAGAGGGTTAATCTTGAGCTACAATATATCATTGTTTATATCGTTCTATATAGTTTTCACTTTTACTGGACAGTCATTTTATTCTCCACTAATGTAAGAAATATCCATTGTGTTGTATGGGTTTTTATAGGCTGGCAGATACGAACAGTAACCAAGCAATTTAGAAATCATACATTTTCCCCAGCAGTGCAAGACAAAGCTTAATTTCTATCTTTTATGATCACATTTCAGTCATTATCTTTATTCGGCCAATACAAAATATCCATAAAAGTATATGAATACATATTCAAAGATGAATATATAAAATATAATATATCTAACACAGACCACCCCTAATATAATATATCTAACACAGACCACCCCCCAATTCAAAGTAACATTTATCATAAAAGGAATAATAAAAAAGATTACTATTTCACTTATCCAAATTCACCAGAGATAGAAACAAGATGTTTCCTAACTTGTATGGCCTTTAAAATACATAATGTCACCCTATAACACACATGTGATTTATTAAGTGTTAATAAAAATTCCAGTGCCACCAGACGAGTTCTTATAATGTATTTCATAAAAAGAGGTTTAAGATTAAAAAAAAATTTAAGATGTTCATAAAACTCGCAAAATAATAGTGTAAAGTGCTTTGTTTACTTATCCCATCACAGGGGCAACTGGATGTTTCAGGAGGACAAGACCTCGTACTAGGAAATGCTACTAAATGATGCGCTATTCCCAGTCTTAATCTTGTCATAACGAACCAATGCTGCATATTAGTAACACCAAGTAGATAACCTTCTCTAGTTGCCTCCAATGATAGATATATATACACATACACACACACCAGTGAATTTTATGGATTCATTTGTTTTCCTGCCGTCCACACTATATTGCAAAAAAGTGTCCTCTATAAATTTCTTTAATAATATCAATACTTACTCTGGGCCTGAATTTATAGTTACGTTGAATGCAGATTTAAAGGAAGAGTTAATAAAGGCAAGCCATGGAATATGCAGAACATTATCCAATTTTAAACAATCTAGGATAATTTGTTTAGTGAAAACGGTTTCCTCCTTGGACCAAATACTACGCCATAGGAGCAAAGGTCTCACCTGCAGCACGTCCTCCAAAAATTGGAGACCCACCTCTTGATGTACAATCCAATTAGATGCTGACGTAGATAAACATAGCAAACGTTTTAAAAAACGATTATCCTCTAATTGTAAAGGGGTGCTTTTTGTGTACCCCCATACTCCTGCTCCATACACTAAAGTGGATAATGCTCTAGCCCTATCGATGTTTGCTGTAGTGGATATTGGGTGACTCCCTTAATTACTAGCAAATCTAAAAATAGTGCAAGAATTCCTTCTTAGCTTATGCTTACCTGAGTGACTATGTTGTTCCCATAGCTCGAGAACAATACACCCAGGTAACTGAAAGAACTAACAGTAGTAATCTACGTATTATGGATATAAAAACTCCTGCATTTCTTTACCTTTTGGCCACAGGCCATAGTAAAAGTTTTAGATTTGTTAATCGCCATACCCTTTGAGGTTATGAACTGTTCAAAGCCATTAATTCGTTTTTGAAGCTCCACTGGGGTCCTAGAAATCAGGACAACAGCATCAGCATAAAGTAATGGAGTCCGGGCCGCCCTGCCACATTGGGGTGGTGGGGGGTCTGCTGGAATTTCCTGCAGGAACTTATCCACCCCATTAATATATAAGGAAAACAATAACTGGGCGAGTACACAATCTTGGCGAATACCTCTTCCAATCTTAAGCGGTGGTGCATTCTCCCAGTTGCCCAAAGCAAACCTTGCATGTTAAATCTGTATACAAATAGGCAACAAAGTCAATGATATAACTTGGGGCACCCATATCTAGTAATGTGGTCGAAAGAAGAGCATGCTCTACTAGATCAAAAGCACTACTAAGATCTGCAAAGCAGAGGTAGAGAGCCCCTGTTTTGCTTCACTAATGACTGAGCTGAAACACTCATGCCCTGACAGAAATCTCTGGAATGCACTTCTTAGTCCAAAGAAGTCATTTATTATTTCACTACGCAAGGGTCCTAAAAGGAGATCAGCATGTTGAAAGCACATGTTTAAAAATGGTCACAGCAATGAAATGAAAACATACACAAATGATTCTCCACTCGATATACACAGCAAATATATGTATCTATATTATAAGGCAAAGCAAATAATGAATTAAAAAGTATGCCTACCATGACGCAAGGGCTAAAACTCCTTTATCTCTCTCATATCAGCATCAAATCGCCAGATCCCAGAATCGATCAAGGAGAGAGAGATCAATTATCCTCACGGGAAGGATGACACACTCCAGCGTCCTGGATGTGCCAGAGATCTGCTCTGTCCCCGGTCCATCTGGTCACGGCCTCTTATACTTTAAACAAACAAGAGAGGAAAATTCCAGACTTGTCTCTCCCTGCAGAAGTTTAGTTATTCAAAAAGATTCTGATTTCATTCGGCTAGCTCTGAAACTAATGCGTTGGGATGCAGCCACAATCCCAAGGTGATAATCCAAAACAAGGCCATTCCGTGCCACCTGAGTACATTCTTATCAGCCAAAGCCCTTGGTGGGAAAAAGTACGAAAACAAGACAGAATCTACATTGTACAACGTGGAAAATCACTTGCAGCTTTTAACGTGGCAGTGAAGCTAAGGCTAAGATGAACACAAAATGGAGTCTGTAACTGGTGACCACTAATGTGACGGTGGACAGCTAGCCAGATGCAAAGTGGTGCAACACAAAGTCAGTGGTCAAAACAACCATATCACTAAAGTCCCTTTTTTGGCCTTTGTAGACTTTCCTATGATCAGATCGAAGTTAACACATTTTTCAATAGTGCCCAATCCTGTCCTAAATCTGAACTGGATTGGTGAAAGATTATTATCCAATGCGCAGTCATTAAGTCTTGTCAAAATTACTCTAGTAAAAATGTTCATGGATGAGCCCAACAATTATTTTAGGCAATAGTTTTTGGGATCAGCTTTATCACCTTTCCTATATATAGGTGTAATAATGGAAGCGGTCCAGGTCATCGGGATATCCCCAGTCAGAGCTATATTAAACAGCCTAGTCAAAATAGATACCCAAAAATCACTTTTATATTTAAAAACATCCACTGGCACCCTATCCAGGCCTGGGGCCTTACCCCTGGCACTAACTGAAATAGCTGATAAAACATCATCCATGGTAATATGTAAATGGTTGGAAGCCTAGTAATGTCTACTGGCCCACTCCTTTTCTTAAGGACCTCTGAAAAGTGGTCCCCCCATGCTCCACAGGATACACTGGAACCCAGTTCAGGAGGTGTACATTTGGACAAAAAGGGGTCATTTATGATTTCCCAGAACAATTTAGTATTATTTGTATCCGTCGCCAGCACCAAATTTAACCATGCCTCTTCCGTCATCTCTTTCTTTGCTCCAGGGCTTCCCTGTATTTTACCCGCAGTGACCTAATTGGCACTGGGTCCCTGGGTGATATATGAAGTGCTAATTTAAGATCCCTCCCCTGGCTTTGGTACATGCATGGTCAAACCACCCTTTATTCTTCTTGGTCTGGCTAAATTGAGGGTAATGTGTCAAAAGATTCTTAGTATGTACAATAACTTTACTAAAACTACTAAGCAACCTTGAGGGTTCAATTTCCTCTTGTAGGCAGTAGTTAATTTCGGGCAAACACCCTAGTTCAATATTCTGCAAAAGGTCAGATGGATCTATATTCCATTTCAATCTCACCTTAATCTCACAATCTGACAGTTGTTCTATGTGCCTTTACCTAGTTCGCAGTAATTTGGGACACATCCTTAGGGCCCCAAAATGCTGTTGAAAGAATAATCGGATCATGATCACTCAGTAAGATCTGGGCAATATAGGAGGTATCACATACATTATTGGCAAATTAAGACACTACAATATGATCAATTATAGATGAAGAATTAGTACCTCTAAATGATGGTATTACCTCACCATTAATGCCATGTTTACATTCCATTAAAATCAGATCATATTTAGATGAAATCATATTGAGCGCCTCTCCATAAACATTGACAAATCGTCATAACCTACCCCCTCATGACTGGTAAGCCCACAGGTTCGGGATATTGGTAGGAAACATGATTGGATGTTAATCTCTGACCCATAAAATAATAAAATGAAAACGAATAAAACATACAAATGTATGTAGGTTCTGATCTAGAGCATGAGCTACTCTGTAGCAGGTAGAATCAAAAACATTATTATAATAATTAATTAATACCACATTGGTCATACTCTTATGCTTCAACCACAACAAGTGAAAGTTTGGAGTCTCCCAGGAGGTCTTTTTGACCACTACAGGGAGTGTATTTGAAATAAGTACCTGGAGCCCACCCTTAGCCCTCTCAAATTGGAAACGAGTAGCTGGCAGGAAATATGAGGTAAATCCTTGCATATGAACTGGGTAAACGCACAGTTTTTCTTGGATACATACCAGGTCAAGTTTATTAATGATGTTACCCCCACTCCTCTGTCTCAATCTTACTATGTAGACATTGGACATTCCATGTAGCAAAGTTATGGCGGTGTTTATTATTTCTAATATACTCATTATCGCCATTCCGTGCCTCTATTTGGCTATTGGCGCTTAAAACAATTCCAATTAGTTTCCCATTCAAATTAATACAGGCCTCAGGGTCTGCAATTTCTGTCCCCTGGGTCTCTGTGGGGCTATTACTAAAACCAGTAGACGTTATCTTTTCAGTAAACCCCACTATATGAGGCCCCCTCTTTAAACTATCCACTTGTCCCCTATAATTTTGTCAATCATTATCTGAAAGTGTACTCAAGGCCTGATATCTATTGCTTATTGGCACTGAGGGGGTGTGGTGTAATTTTTAATTGGCTCAGAATAGTGGTGTACCCTGACAGTACAGGTTGCAAATGTCCATAGAATGCACCCAACAGGAGCAATGATTGAGTATTGCCATGATGTGGACAAAAAAGTAGCCCCAAATAAAATGTCCCTCACAAGTCTAGGGCTCCTAAAGTTAATAATTATACAAGTTCCTCCACATTCTTTCTTTAACAGTCCCACCCAAGCTGCTCTTCGAGTTAGGATGCTCTAGTGGGCATTATCTATTGTGAATACGTTGTTTTGGACCAACCAATGTAGTACTTTGTTCTTCAGAGTACCTTGGGGTTCGCTCTGGCCAGGCCGTAAAGGAGGAACATTAGCCATAATAATAACAACATAAGGGCAACACTCTGGTGGTAAATTTAATATTTGGAGAATCCTCCCTCAATTGCAACGGGGCTGTCACCGTATTCTGTGAATTCAAGATGCTGCCTGATTGGGACATACTAGGTGCTTTAGAATTTGTAGTGGATCTTAAGCCGTCCGGTGGCAAGCCATACAGCTTCTTACTAATAATTGTATTCTGCTCACTAGATTGGCCTATACCACAGGCCACCCTTCGCTTCTGTTTAGCATTATGCCACCTCCTAGGACTCAAGACTAAACCAACTTTGCCTGTAGGCTCTGTGGTGTAGCTATGTGGCCCAACTCATGTTGTGCAACATTGTGTACAACAGTCGTTTGGGAGGTAGGAGTCACCAAGGGCATAGAACATTTCTGACACATAGCCATTATTTTCCCCAACTCCCCTTCAAGTTTATCCAGTTCATCTGTAAGTGGTTTAAGCAGATCATTAAAAGCAGATAAAAGATTATTCCAGTATATGTGTTCAGGATTAGCTGGCAGCATAAGGCCCAGATCGCTATCAGCCCCCTTCCCTGCCATCTGAGTACATTCTTATCAGCCAAAGCCCTTGGTGGGAAAAAGTACGAAAACAAGACAGGATGCACATTGTACAACGTGGAACATCACTTGCAGCTTTTAACGTGGCAGTGAAGCTAAGGCTAAGCTGAACACAAAATGGAGTCTGTAACTGGTGACCACTAATGTGACGGTGGACAGCTAAGCCAGTGGACAGCTAGCTCTGTGGTGTAGCTATGGGGCCTAACTCATGTTGTGCAACATTGTGTACAACAGTCATTTGGGAGGTAGGAGTCACCAAGGGCATAGAACATTTCTGACACATAGCCATTATTTTCCCCAACTCCCCTTCAAGTTTATCCAGTTCTTCTGTAAGTGGTTTAAGCAGATCATTAAAAGCAGATAAAAGATTATTCCAGTATATGGGTTCAGGATTAGCTGGCAGCATAGGGCCCAGATTGCTATCAGCCCCCTTTCTGCACCGTTTCCTCCCTTTTACTGTGGCTAAGTGATTGACTAATATAGGGATAGCAGTAACTGTAGCCATGCTCCCTGAGTGGTCATCACCATTCCTTATGTCCTCCAGTTCTAAAGTGTGATTTGTATCAGTTACCAGGTCTGTTAGTCTGGGAGGTCCCTCTGTACCTTTGCTCGGTCCAGCTGCGCCCAGAGATAAGGTCCTTTTGGCAAGATCAATGTCCTTGGAGATAACTCCTACCGCCCGTTCTGAAAAGGAATCGATTGTTGAACAGTGAGGTTCAGTAGCTATCATCTGAACTACAGTTTTCGGTTTACTCATAATTTTATAATACATATTAAAACCCACTTCAATAAATCTGTTTGTAGCTACAGAAGAGCGGGCATCCAATATAGGAAAACAATAATAGCACACTTTAACGTCTCAAATACTTGCTCAGCAAACCTTATGGTCACACATCATTTTATAAACAGCCTAATTAAACATTAATCGATCCCAAAGCCAAGAGAGTAGACCCAGCTTTGTTCGGTCGTGGACGGTCACAGATGAGCCTGCCCTTGGCCTGGGCGTGTTTTGCGTAGCAGAAGCACAAGTCTTCATTTATGCACCCTCAGGCACTGCAGAGTGCCGTAGGCGGCCTCCTCCCGCCGGTGTGCCAGGGAGATGTGGTCCGGTTGAGCCTTTCGCCCCCTGTGGCCAAGAGCAGACTCTTATCAACATGCAGGATGGGCCATCACTTGTTGGACAATTTCTTTCTTCACCTTGCCAGTCAGAACACAGGTGTCTAAGTTCAGTTGCATCCACTCCAAGTGCTTTTCATTTGTGGTTCCGCTAGCTTATAACATTCTGAATGTGAAAGCAATCACCACATCAAAACCGGATCAAACACTTCCCTGGTGGAGTTTAGAACCATAAAGCTCTGCTCATTTTAAGCTTGAGGGTACAAGAGAACCTCGAGCTAAGCCGGAACCGGGCATCCGGCTCGAGCAGTTCAGTGGCTCGCCCACCTCTAATAAATACAATACGTCACATTTGTGAAGACCTAACATTTTAAGTTTTGTTTTCAAAATTTGGCTTCATTTAAATCCAAGAGTCCATAACAATGGCTTTTGGACCAAACCTGGGTTTTGGGGATCTCAGACTTACTTCCAGCAAAAACAAAGTACAACAGCACTTGAATTGTGACTTTATTGAGGTTAATAGTGGTGTAGGAAGTGGGGCCATTGTCCTTTGATTCAGTTATGCTTTTGAACACTTTGTCCTGCAGTTCCCTCGCCTCATATATCCCCTCCAGGCGCCATACCGGCTTTAGAAATATAGCAATAGCTCTCCTGTGCCAGTGGGAGGCACCATGGCTCCCAAGCAAAAGACTTCCCTCCCCATGTGACGTCTCAGATGCATATATTGCGCACTGAGGTAATTTCCATTTTTTTTCCACACCCTCCGCCACAGATGCAGTTTACGTCTCCCAAAGTTTTCTTTGGATCTTTTAATTTTGTGTTTGTGTTGATAATTTTTCTGCCACCCATGTTGGTTTCCATCTTGTTGTCTTCCTCTGGTTCTTTGTGCAGCCCTGGACACTTGGCTCAGAATTGTCTTAGAGGTCTCTGGTAAGTGGTAGTTGTTCGTATTTGTAAGCTGTTTATAGAACTCTGCTCATCCCTAAAAGGCATCCCGGTGCTATGAATCGCTGGATGAAACTAATCGCCCCTACACAAATATTTATTTATTGGACAAAATCCAGGCATTTCAAGCTTTTCTGCAAGGCAGCAGTCCCATGATTGCCCTAACATTTTTCAGTAGGTTGTTCCAACTTTTAGCCCCCACTGCAGAAAATGTTCTTCCTCCCATCTGGGCTCATCTCCAATTAGGCATAGGCACAGCCACTTGGGATGAAACTGGAAGACCTGAGCAATCTACCTGGGATGTAATGCTGCCATGTTTATTACAGATACTTTGGGCCAGTTCAATGATAGATCCAAAACATCAGGCACAAAGGGGGTTATTACAACTTTGGAGGTGGTGTTAATCCGTCCCAAAAGTGGTGGTAAAGTGACGGGTATACCACCAGCCGTATTACGAGTCCATTATATCCTATGGAACTCGTAATACGGCTGGTGGTATTTCCGTCACATTTGGGACGGATTAACACCTCCTCCAAAGTTGTAATAACCCCCAAAGTCTTGAACACAATCATTTTTTTGCTGCAAGTAGGCCAAAACCTTGGACTTGGAAATTCCTGACATCAAAAACCCTAGCCCTCACATAACCTGCTCCAAGGGCACATAAAGCTGGCTGGGAGAATGTTGATCTCCTGCTCACCCTTACCATGGCTTCCTGCTAAGGAGACAGGCAGGCAGCATGCCTGGCATGGGGGTACAGATGTATTTGGCTTTAGCATGCCACTGATGGGCTACTATGCAGATGTCCTGCAGGCATTTTCAAGTACCTGCCTGTTCTTGCTTCCATCAGTCAGGCATCAACCACTCAAACATGAACCAAGATGGCGGTATTTCACATCTCTATCTGATTGTTCTAATTAGGCTAGTGTGTGCACTACATCAGTACCTTACTCCAGAGCTGCCCACCATGAGCCTCAAATCCTTTGTAAACATGCTATAAAGTACAAATGGTGTCTAACAAAGTTCCAGCATGCCCCATTAGTTACCAGTTTTCTCCTACCGGCATAGCACCTTAAACATCCTTTAAAATCTACTTAATAGGTTGCAAAAAACTGCCCACCAATCCGGTCTACCTTCTCCTCTGGCAAGCCATTCTCTTGGACCACTAAAGGACCAAGGATTCCAGTATGTGCCTCAGGATAAAGAGGACTCTTGTTTTAGAGTCTGTTTGGATCCTTTCCTTCAATCCGGTTGAGAGATGTTCCTAGGTTCACTATTGCTTTTGACATCCTGGCAGGTTGTTGCTTCTGTGTTGTACATCAGTTGTGATTCAGATGTCTTTGCACTCCACTCCTGCACAGGTGGGCAGAGGTCTGGTGATGGTGCCTGACTGTTTTATCTCCTTAACAGGGGCTGTCAAATGCTTTTCCTGCACCTGGTTCTGGCCTGCTCAAGTGGTATCACTTATCCACAGTCTACTGACTAAGTGCAGGCATCCAACTACCTTAAGTGCTTCTTTGGACCCCAGTTAATCTACATGATTTTTTTATACCCCTTCGATGGCAGTCGCTGACATGCTGTCAGTTGGCTTCAGCTACTGTTTGGCTCCATCGTGGCCCTCCATCAGTGGCCTGTGCCTTGGTGCAGGTGCGTTTTGATCCTCTGGTCAGCTCCAACCTGGCCCCAGCGTGCTTAACTTTGCTGCCAAAGGCCTTGCCATGGAGCACGGCCCACACAAAGCCCTACAGGTGGCAGGTGTTTCATTAGCCAGAGTCTATCATGACTATGGGGCTGCTTCTGCTGATACCTTCTTGTGCCTCCCATTCTTGACCTCAGAGTTCCAGGCACTCAGCTTGCTCTTCTGTGTCCTCATTGTCAACCATAATAGCTTCAAGGAGGGTTAGTGAGGCTGTGGATGACCTCAAGGTGTTTGCAGCTTTCTTGTTTGTGGTCACTGGGAGGCTTATATCGGGACTTTCAGGACTCCAGTGGGTCGGAGTTTGAGCTTGATTTTGAATGGGTCCCATTTGGATGACATTTCTTCTTCCGTGAGAAGACTACATAATGCAGCAGAGGTTTTGCATTTCCTCTCACCAATAGCAGGTGTTAAGTCAATCTTGTTGAATGAAATTCTTCAGTCTGCCCCTTCATCTTTGAAAACACTTGCTGCCCTTTAATGAACCCATTAAATGTATTTGGCATTGTCCATCTTATCCTCCATAGGTTGGTCCACGTCGGACTACTGCTTAGCTCTTAGTGGCCCTGATATTCTATTTTTCTTCTGCAAAGCCTGACTATGCTTTGTGGGGATTTCCCTTGGGTCACAGGATTGGGTAACCTCTTCTTTGTCTTAATAGGCCCCGTCAATTGTGGTATGACAGCTAGTTGATGTTATGGGCAAGAAAGTTCTCATCTGGAGTTATGGCTTTATGCTCCTGTAACTTTACCTGACTGCTGTCCTCCTACTCCTTTGCTCTTTTGGCAGTGGGGCTGATTGTGGCTCTTTTGTTTACAGAAAATATCAGTGGTTACTTTGCTGAGGTGACTGATGGTTTGTGGTTTTGGCCCTATAGTGGATCAGAGTCCTTAGTTTTCACGTCTGGTGCTCTAGTTTGCCCTCTCTCTCACTGCAGTGATATAGTGTGACATGGTGTTTTTGACTGGTCCTTGGCAAGCTGCTTACTGTTGCAGACTGTGTCCTTTCTCCTTCCTCTCTTGGCTGGCAGTTTTTGGTTTGTTCTTGGCCTTTGTTTCTTCAGTACTGGAGGTTTTAGTAATTTTATTTGGAAACCGTTACAGTGTGTTCGAATGGGCTGTGTTGCATTTCACTGCTAGTTCTGTGATGATTAGATGTGCTTTTGATTTAGTTGCATTGCCTATCATTCCTGCTTGATGCCATCAGTCTTAGGGCAGGCAACCTCCAACAGTTTTGCACCCCTTGTGTTGTCCACTTTCCTGCATCCAAGGTTGTGTGTGGGCCTACAAAGTTGCTCTTTTCCTATTATAGGTCAGGTATACTCCACTGCTAGATCTTTGTGTTCATGTTAGCTAGTTCGTTTCTTGTTCAGTGCCCTTGAGTGCCTTTACCCTTCTCTCTGAGATGGGGGTAGGGTTTGTGCCACATCAATTTGTGTTTTTTTTACAGTGGACAAAGAAATGTAGTTGTCCTTTTTTTCTTATGGATGGCTGTTTGTCATTGTAATTGGTGTTTTGGTTTTCCCTTCTTTAGTTGTATGGATTCTGTGTGTGCCCTTTCCTGCTTCTACATATCTGTTTTCCCTTTGCCAGTTATTGACTGATTAGGGCGCTGTGACGGTTGGTTACCCTCTAGAACAATTTTTCTGGTGGATACCCTGTCGGCCTACAGGTTCCTTACTGACATCTCCACCTCCCCATTTTGCGGGGGTCTGTAGTGCTGACAGCACATAACAGAGTTTAGTTTGTGCTCTGCATTGCTTTCAACTCATCTGGCCCATCTCTGCCTTTGGGGGGAGGGGGGTGTAAGGAGAGGACAAGAACTGTTATTAGAAGGTTGCATGGCACCATATATTGGTCAGTGACATCATATTCATCCATCCTTTCACTCCATCCATCCACCCTTTCACTCCATCCATCCACCTTTTCATTCATCCATCTTCCATTTTGCTCATCCATCCATCCTTACTTAGCCATCATCTTTCATATACCCATCCAACCACAACCCATTCATTAATTTACCCTTTCACTCTGTCCATTAATTTACCCTTTCACTCTGTCCATCTATTCACCTTTTCACTCCTCCAACCATACACCCTTTCATTCAACCATCCACTTTTTCATACAACCATCCATCTTCCCTCCCTTTCACTCATCCATCAATCCTTTCACTCATCCATCCTTTCGCTCATCCATTCATCCACCCTTTCACTCTGTCCATCTATCCAGCTTTTCATTACATCCATCCTTTTCTCCAGTATTGGATTTTTCATAGATTCACATGCAACATTCCCCGTTGTCGAAATGGGAGTCCCTCAGTACCATAGTAAAGCAATGTACATCATTAGAATAGGCCCCAATGGCAATAAACCATTAGCTTTACAACCAATCTATGTCCTTTTTTATATATTTTTTTTATTTAAAAAACAAAGACCAATCTGTACACTTTGGCCAATCTGACGATGGCACCCTTTAGAACACTCCCAAGAGAGGCTAAATCCCTCGTTTTTTCTACAGCACGTCGTTTAATGTGTGTCTCCTTGAGTTCTGCTCAATTTAATACTTTTTTCTCATTCCTTGAGAATTTTCTTCTGGACATTATTTCAAATACTATTTTCAGATATTCTGACTGAAACCAGCATGTCTCAACCAATCAAGAAAGGATTATGTAGATTCTGTGACACGTGGGAAAAAGAGGCTACACGCGGAGGACCCGCATAAGGAATGTGTATACTGCCTTCATCCAGAACATAAGCTGAAAGACTGTAAGCTCTGTCACACCTTTTCTCAGAAAACATTGAAAGTCAGGAAAGATAGACTATTAATCTGGCTTCAAAAGTTAAAATCTAAGAAGTGCCCTTTATCTGAAGAAGACAGTGATGACTCTTCAAAGACTGTACCATCTAGTAAAAGGGAAAGGTCTTCTGATAAACTGTCTTCAGATTTGCCTTCTAAAGCCTTGAAGAAATATCATCATACCACTCCTGGACACGTAAAGAGACATGAAGAACAGGCTTCTACATCAAATAATGAAAAAAAACTCAAAAGTTAATTCAGAACCTACTATGCCTTCCCTTAAAGAAGCTCATTCAAAAAGAGCATCAGGGTACGACCTTATCAACTATGACTTAAAATACCAAGTCATAATTCTCCTTGACTACCATCTTGCCGACAATAGCCCCGACAGTGACCACAATGACTAACATCGTTCACCACAGCTTCATCACCCTTGATCATCAGCTCATCTCTGCGTTTGACGACTATTGTATTGGTGAAAAGCCTCAAGCAGGCACCAGTGAAGGTACTGACAAAGTCAACATCGCTTCTGGCTACCCTTTCTATGAGTCATACTATGGTAGAGCCAACGATGAGGGAAGTTTTGTTGACCAAACAACCGGTGAAGAAACTACTGTTGACAACCCACCAGTTGACAGGAAAACAGCCAGCAGCACTACAGCTGATGAAGTAATAATCATTACAACCGTAGACAAGGGAACTGGCAACAGTGACTAAGGTGTCATCAGAAACATTTCTTTCTCGGTCATAAATCACCACAAGAGCTAAATCTGGCTCAGATACAATTCTGCTATCCCACACATCTCCGAGCAAAGTGCTGCTGTATCCTCTGGCACACTTCTTGGATGACATTGTCTGATGAAGAGGGCCCCTTTGGACCGGCCCAGAGCCCTTCCCGAACTGCATGTAAAATGCCAGGAATAGCAGGGTTGTAAAATGTAATAAAATATCTACTTGTCCATGGGACAGGCTGCTTCATAAATCTACTTGACCTGTAAAAAAAAACAAAAAAACAAAAAAAACTTTTCCCTTTGGTGCCATGTAGTGTGGCAACAAATTATGGCAGCTAGTCTTTCTGATAATACTGTGATAGAGCTTATATACTAGCAGTTTCCTTAGTTTGCTGCCTTTCTGCTGATTTACATACTGGTACTGGAGGTAGCAGTAAGCTAAAGTTCAAGGGTTGGAATGCCCTTTTGAGTTTGTGCAAACCTACTAACTTGCATGTTTTAAGGATTTTCACCACCTCTTCTCTAATCTTTTGCCATACTGAAAGAGGTTGGAAATTTACTCCTGACAAGGACAGAAATAAAACTTCTTCCAGGGTTGGGGTAAAAGTGGTTGGAGGGAAAGTGAACTTGTAAATGCTCAACAGGTGTTCGCATTAGCAAATCCACACACACACACACGTTGTGCTAAAATGCAGTTCACAAATATTTTCTAGGAGTAGAGATTTCCTGGTGTATTTCTGTAAATTCTTTTGAATTCATGAAATACGGAAATCTGCACTAATTCAACAACATATACCATGAGTGCAGTTTTGTAACTTTCTTTAATAATTGGGCCCCTACTTAGGTCTGGCATTAAACGCAATCTTTTGTTTTTATTAAAATTCTATCCCTCTCGCTATCCATCTGGCAGCTGGTTTCACTGTGAATGATCTCAGTCTGCTCTTTCATAAAAAGCATATTCGGAACAAAAAGTAGTTTTGTTCATGCCAGGAGCTACAGTGGCAATGTGTGCTTTTGCTCTGTGCCGATGTTTGTTACAGTGGTGAGAGCCCGGCAGCTTTCAGAACAATAAAGTTTACAAAAGCCATGTCAAAATAAGACATGCATTGGCAAAGCCGTAAGCAGGGCCACTGGAATTATGCGGAAGGAGAGGTCATTATGCTGCAGGGTTGGGTAAATCATGCAACAAGAAAAGACAAAATTATGCTACATAATGCAGCACACTTTGTTATAGTATTGCTTCATTATTTTGTCATTTTTTAACTTGATAACACACTCTGGGCATTGGTTGCACCTCATTAGTACCAAGTTAATGCCCAAATATAGCAATAAGCAATAGAAAAGAGACCAATCCAGCTTTGCAAAGGGCATTCCACTGAGTGGCAACACATGTCTTCACATTTCCAGCAACCTTTGAACCATCTGAGCTAGAAACTGTTCATCTTCAGACTATGCGGCAGATGATAAATTATGTGGCAAAGGCGGCAAATCTATAACTATGTGAAAATCACCGCAGCAGCACAATCTGTTAATTCCAGTGGCTCTGGCCATAGGACTGACCCCCAGTGTTGGACCTTTTGGCTTTGCCAGTGCTTGTTTATTTTCATGTTTCCCATAATCTTGTTGGAACTAGTAACCGTAATTTTCCTTTATGAATATTTTTTGGACTTACTACCATGCATCAACACATTTTACTAAATGATGCTGCAAAGAAATGGTAACAAATTTCACTGTAATTTTACAAAACATTTTTTTTCGTAGTTGCATTTATTTTTAGCGAACATTTTATTTTGAAAGCAAAAAATCATCAAGCTTGGCTTCAAGCTTTTGCAAGTATCTGCATCTTAGAGAGCATTTTGGGAACATTATACTTAGCCTCATATTGTTAAACTTTTCAAACGTGTGTACACTTTTTGTTGTTATTTTTTTTACTGGAACCTCTGTCAGTAGTGTAGTTCAAGCTTACAGCATTTTTTGCAGTGCTCGCCCTATTAGTAAAGGCTTTGCATCAATGAACCATAAATACAAGTTCAAACAGCATTAACCTATGGCCGCACACATTACATCAACTGCAGACAATTCCTATTCCTGCCCCATACTGTAAACTGGCAGCCAAAGGATTTGTGCTACGGAGGGTTGGGCCTACTTGTCACCGGGACAAAATGGGCATGAAAACCTGTCCTTGACAACAAACAATATGTCCTGGGCATCGGGATATAGGAATTCCACACCCCTAAATAGGATGAAGAGGACACCAATATTATGCAGAGCACTACTGTACTGTTCTGATGCATTTTGAGCATTACCAACTCAAGAACAACAAAATCCATCTATCCAAATGCCTTTGTCACTAGTGAGCAATCTGCAAAATATGCTCCAAGACTACTGCTGTATATGTCAAATTTCTGGAGTCTACTGCAACAGCTCCAACTCTTTACATTACGAGGCCATTTTCCTCAAGCTTGCACACTGCTTCCGTGGTCATCACGACTTTTCACCACAATTCTGCTACCTACCTTCTACGCTAGCTGAACTACCCTATTGATGACGTTCCAACTGAGGGTGAAGAAAGAAAAGAAGGGGAACTTAGACAATGCATAAGTTCCTAATGAGTAGGATGACTATCTCCTCCCCACTCCATCGCCTCTAGTGCCAGCACGGGTAGATTCGCTGCCAGAAGACTTCAGTGGTTTCCATAATCTGATGGAATGTGCTACAAAACGGTTTTAAATTCCAATCCTCACCAAACAAATGTATTGTTTCATTTTCGATTGTAAAGAGCCCACCAAAATAATCTGTTCGGGCAATTCCAATCAGTGATTCTATTTGGCAGGAAGGCCTCAAAATCATGAATGCTACAGTCTGCATTGAAACCTACCTACCCAAACAGGACTCAGTTGTATCCCAGGTAGGCTTAACAACATCAGGAAATGATTTTCTTCTACGGCAGCCACAACAGTTAGAAAGGCAAACTATCTTGCAATAGTAGACCTCTGTGACTGCATATTGTGGGTGGATATTTCCCTGTACATTGACCTATTGCCAGAAGAAGCCAAACTGGAAGCACGTAAAATTCTACAAGAAGAGGAAAGAATTTCCACAGAAATCATAGACTTTGCAATTGATGTCTCATCTAAAGGATTCAGGCAGCTTGCGAGGCGGCTGTACTCTGCAATCAAGGGTTGCTAAAATCCTCCTTGTTCCATGCAGAAATTCAAAGTAAAATATTGGACATGCTTTATGATGGACGAAGCGCTCCTGTCACATCGAGGCGGACATGGATACAACAAAGTCCCTGGGAACTCCTCGGTTGAGGAAGCAGCCCTTCCATGGTGCCAGGGACACAGAGGAACTTACTCCTTTAGAGGTTACCAACCCTACAGACAGCAGTACCAATCTGTACAAACACAGTACCGTCCACAGTAGTCGCAGCAACATTATAACCAGCTGTGGCAAATAAACACTCAACCAATGGAAAGCTTTCTACCTGAGACAGGGATTAAAAAAAAACAGTGATCTCTGTATGGTGCCAGCTGCCCCTGTAACAATCACCAACACAGTTTGGGGTTGAATTTCACATTAAATCCACCAATGGTCCAGCATAACATCCAACATGGGAGTGCTCAATGTCCTCGCCTGGGGTCATACTCCTAGACTCATCACCAAACACCCTGCTAAAATGAGCACCTCCTCTTCTCCTAAAACAACTTCTGACCGTTATTAAGCATACTAAAGAAAGGGGCAATAGACATAGTTCCAAAACCACAGAGGCATCAGTTTATTCTTGCTTCTTTATTATCTGCAAAAAAAGTCAGAAGATTTAGCTTACTATATTAAACCTCCAGAAATTAAACACATTTCTAAAGAAATAATCTTTCTGCATGGTAACACTTCAGGATGATGTTCTCCTTCTCAACCAAGGTGATCACATGACGGACCTAGACCTACAAAATGCATACTTCCATGTCCCAATCCACCCGAAACACTGCAAATATCTGCCATTCAAGGTAGCTGCCACCTTCTACCAGTTGAGTACTTCCCTTCTGACTAAAATCAGGACACCGCATCTTCATCAAGGTATTAGTACCAGTGGCGGCATATCTCGGACAATGCAGAATTTAAGTCTTTCCATATCTGGGCAATTGGCTGATAAAGGCACGCACCCAACAGCAAGCAGCACGCGACACAGCAACCTGCGTATGATTTTTTAACAGACTAGGTCTCAGTCAACTACCAGAGATCACATTTGAATCCAACAACAACATTGACATTTTTGGGAGCGTTCCTAGACAGTCCACAACCAGGCCTTCACCTTGCAAGAAAGGCAGACAAAAATTTGACAACTAGAACGAAAATTGTCCATAACAAATGTGGTTTCTGTCCGTATTTATAAATCTCTTAGGAACGCTTTCCTCTTTCTGTCCTCATTCCGAATTACTGTCTCCAGATGTGGCTACTTCAAGAGAAATTGGACAAACAATGGCTGCAGGCCCAAGGATCGGTCAACGACGGCATTCGGATAACACCAAAATGTATCTAAGCCATGCCATGGTGGACATGGACATCAAATCTACTCATTTCTAGCTAAAGTTCCAAAATGTCATGACTGATGCATTCCTGGAAGTTTAGATTGCTCATCTACAAGACCTAACAGTTAGTGGCACATTGGCTCCCCAACAAAAATGAACGTAAATCTTCTAGAACTAAAAGCCATGGCCTTGGCCAGCATGTTTTACATCAACAACCAGGGAGGAGATCTGCATCTGGGCTCTTCAACACCAAATAACACTCAGAGCAGAACATGTGCCAGGAGTACCAATATCCTTGTTAACTCATTAAGCAGGACCAACTCCACCCGCCAAGAATTGAAGCTCAACCAACACATTCTGGGCAAACTACTCCATTGTTGGGGCAAGGCAAACTTAGATGTGTTTGTGGCAAAACAGAACCGGAAATGGCGATTCTTAGCCAGTCTGCATCTACAGGAGGTATCGTGGGGGGAATGTGTTTTTGGTGAGGTGGTCAGGAATCTACGCTTACACTTTTCCAACAATACCTCTGAAGAGAAAACCTTACTGAGTTCCTCCTAATTGCTCCCTGATGGCCCAGATAGTTTTGGTTCAAGGAGCTTCTACTCCTGTCATAACTTCTGTAGGAAGTTGGCTCTGTATGTGCTATTTCAAAGTAAGGAATAGCATGCACAGAGTCCAAGGGTTCCCCTTAGAGGTAAAATAGTGGTAAAAATAGATAATACTAATGCTCTATTTTGTGGTAGTGTGGTCGAGCAGTAGGCTTATCCAAGGAGTAGTGTTAAGCATTTGTTGTACATACACAAGACAATAAATGAGGTACACACACTCAGAGACAAATCCAGCCAATAGGTTTTTATATAGAAAAATATCTTTTCTTAGTTTATTTTAAGAACCACAGGTTCAAATTCTACATGTAATATCTCATTCGAAAGGTATTGCAGGTAAGTACTTTAGGAACTTCAAATCATCAAAATTGCATGTATACTTTTCAAGTTATTGACAAATAGCTGTTTTAAAAGTGGACACTTAGTGCAATTTTCACAGTTCCTGGGGGAGGTAAGTTTTTGTTAGTTTTACCAGGTAAGTAGGACACTTACAGGGTTCAGTTCTTGGTCCAAGGTAGCCCACCGTTGGGGGTTCAGAGCAACCCCAAAGTCACCACACCAGCAGTTCAGGGCCGGTCAGGTGCAGAGTTCAAAGTGGTGCCCAAAACACATAGGCTAGAATGGAGAGAAGGGGGTGCCCCGGTTCCGGTCTGCTTGCAGGTAAGTACCCGCGTCTTCGGAGGGCAGACCAGGGGGGGTTTTGTAGGGCACCGGGGGGGACACAAGTCCACACAGAAATTTCACCCTCAGCAGCGCGGGGGCGGCCGGGTGCAGTGTAGAAACAAGCGTCGGGTTTGTAATGGAAGTCAATGGGAGATCTCGGGATCTCTTCAGCGCTGCAGGCAGGCAAGGGGGGAATTCCTCGGGGAAACCTCCACTTGGGCAAGGGAGAGGGACTCCTGGGGGTCACTTCTCCAGTGAAAGTCCGGTCCTTCAGGTCCTGGGGGCTGCGGGTGCAGGGTCTCTCCCAGGCGTCGGGACTTTAGGTTCAAAGGGTCGCGGTCAGGGGAAGCCTCGGGATTCCCTCTGCAGGCGGCGCTGTGGGGGCTCAGGGGGGACAGGTTTTGGTACTCACAGTATCAGAGTAGTCCTGGGGTCCCTCCTGAGGCGTCGGATCTCCACCAGTCGAGTCGGGGTCGCCGGGTGCAGTGTTGCAAGTCTCACGCTTCTTGCGGCGAGCTTGCAGGGTTCTTTAAAGCTGCTGGAAACAAAGTTGCAGCTTTTCTTGGAGCAGGTCCGCTGTCCTCGGGAGTTTCTTGTCTTTTCGAAGCAGGGGCAGTCCTCAGAGGGTGTCGAGGTCGCTGGTCCCTTCGGAAGGCGTCGCTGGAGCAGGATCTTTGGAAGGCAGGAGACGGGCCGGTGAGTTTCTGGAGCCAAGGCAGTTGTCGTCTTCTGGTCTTCCGCTGCAGGGGTTTTCAGCTGGGCAGTCCTTCTTCTTGTTGCAGGAATCTAATTTTCTAGGGTTCAGGGTAGCCCTTAAATACTAAATTTAAGGGCGTGTTTAGGTCTGGGGGGTTAGTAGCCAATGGCTACTAGCCCTGAGGGTGGGTACACCCTCTTTGTGCCTCCTCCCAAGGGGAGGGGGTCACAATCCTAACCCTATTGGGGGAATCCTCCATCTGCAAGATGGAGGATTTCTAAAAGTTAGAGTCACCTCAGCTCAGGACACCTTAGGGGCTGTCCTGACTGGCCAGTGACTCCTCCTTGTTATTCTCATTATTTTCTCCGGCCTTGCCGCCAAAAGTGGGGCCTGGCCGGAGGGGGCGGGCAACTCCACTAGCTGGAGTGTCCTGCTGGGTTGGCACAAAGGAGGTGAGCCTTTGAGGCTCACCGCCAGGTGTGACAATTCCTGCCTGGGAGAGGTGTTAGCATCTCCACCCAGTGCAGGCTTTGTTACTGGCCTCAGAGTGACAAAGGCACTCTCCCCATGGGGCCAGCAACATGTCTCGGTTTGTGGCAGGCTGCTAAAACTAGTCAGCCTACACAGATAGTCGGTTAAGTTTCAGGGGGCACCTCTAAGGTGCCCTCTGTGGTGTTTTTTACAATAAAATGTACACTGGCATCAGTGTGCATTTATTGTGCTGAGAAGTTTGATACCAAACTTCCCAGTTTTCAGTGTAGCCATTATGGTGCTGTGGAGTTCGTGTTTGACAGACTCCCAGACCATATACTCTTATGGCTACCCTGCACTTACAATGTCTAAGGTTTTATTTAGACACTGTAGGGGTACCATGCTCATGCACTGGTACCCTCACCTATGGTATAGTGCACCCTGCCTTAGGGCTGTAAGGCCTGCTAGAGGGGTGTCTTACCTATACTGCATAGGCAGTGAGAGGCTGGCATGGCACCCTGAGGGGAGTGCCATGTCGACTTACTCGTTTTGTCCTCACTAGCACACACAAGCTGGCAAGCAGTGTGTCTGTGCTGAGTGAGAGGTCTCCAGGGTGGCATAAGACATGCTGCAGCCCTTAGAGACCTTCCTTGGCATCAGGGCCCTTGGTACTAGAAGTACCAGTTACAAGGGACTTATCTGGATGCCAGGGTCTGCCAATTGTGGATACAAAAGTACAGGTTAGGGAAAGAACACTGGTGCTGGGGCCTGGTTAGCAGGCCTCAGCACACTTTCAATTGTAAACATAGCATCAGCAAAGGCAAAAAGTCAGGGGGCAACCATGCCAAGGAGGCATTTCCTTACACAACCCCCCCCCAAACGAAAGAGGATGAGACTAACCTTTCCCAAGAGAGTCTTCATTTTCTAAGTGGAAGAACCTGGAAAGGCCATCTGCATTGGCATGGGCAGTCCCAGGTCTGTGTTCCACTATAAAGTCCATTCCCTGTAGGGAGATGGACCACCTCAACAGTTTAGGATTTTCACCTTTCATTTGCATCAGCCATTTGAGAGGTCTGTGGTCAGTTTGAACTAGGAAGTGAGTCCCAAAGAGGTATGGTCTCAGCTTCTTCAGGGACCAGACCACAGCAAAGGCCTCCCTCTCAATGGCACTCCAACGCTGCTCCCTGGGGAGTAACCTCCTGCTAATGAAAGCAACAGGCTGGTCAAGGCCATCATCATTTGTTTGGGACAAAACTGCCCCTATCCCATGTTCAGAGGCATCAGTCTGCACAATGAACTGCTTAGAATAATCTGGAGCTTTGAGAACTGGTGCTGAGCACATTGCCTGTTTCAGGGTGTCAAAGGCCTGTTGGCAGTCCACAGTCCAGTTCACTTTCTTGGGCATTTTCTTGGAGGTGAGCTCAGTGAGGGCGGTCACAATGGATCCATACCCCTTCACAAACCTCCTGTAGTACCCAGTCAAGCCAAGGAATGCCCTGACTTGAGTCTGGGTTTTTGGAGCTACCCAGTCCAGAATAGTCTGGATCTTGGGTTGGAGTGGCTGAACTTGGCCTCCACCTACAAGGTGTCCCAAGTAAACCACAGTTCCCTGCCCTATCTGGCATTTGGATGCCTTGATAGAGAGGCCTGCAGATTGCAGAGCCTTCAAAACCTTCCTCAGGTGGACCAGGTGATCCTGCCAGGTGGAGCTAAAGACAGCAATATCATCAAGATAAGCTGTGCTAAAGGACTCCAAGCCAGCAAGGACTTGATTCACCAACCTTTGGAAGGTGGCAGGGGCATTCTTTAAACCAAAGGGCATAACAGTAAACTGATAATGCCCATCAGGTGTGGAGAATGCTGTCTTTTCTTTTGCTCCAGGTGCCATTTTTATTTGCCAGTACCCTGCTGTCAAGTCAAAGGTACTTAGAAATTTGGCAGCACCTAATTTATCAATGAGCTCATCAGCTCTTGGAATTGGATGAGCATCTGTCTTGGTGACAGAATTGAGCCCTCTGTAGTCCACACAAAACCTCATCTCTTTCTTTCCATCTGTGGTGTGAGGTTTGGGGACCAAGACCACTGGGCTAGCCCAGGGGCTGTCAGAGCGCTCAATGACTCCCAATTCCAGCATCTTGTGGACTTCCACCTTGATGCTTTCCTTAACATGGTCAGACTGTCTAAAGATTTTGTTCTTGACAGGCATGCTGTCTCCTGTGTCCACATCATGGGTACACAGGTGTGTCTGACCAGGGGTTAAGGAGAAGAGTTCAGGAAACTGTTGTAGGACTCTCCTACAATCAGCTTGCTGTTGGCCAGAGAGGGTGTCTGAGTAGATCACTCCATCTACTGTACCATCTTTTGGGTCTGATGACAGAAGATCAGGGAGAGGTTCACTCTCTGCCTCCTGATCCTCATCTGTTACCATCAACAGATTGACATCAGCCCTGTCGTGGAAGAGCTTAAGGCGGTTTACATGGATCACCCTTTTGGGGCTCCTGTTTGTGCCCAGGTCCACCAAGTAGGTGACCTGACTCTTCCTCTCTAGTACTGGGTAAGGGCCACTCCATTTGTCCTGGAGTGCCCTGGGAGCCACAGGCTCCAGAACCCAGACTTTCTGCCCTGGTTGGAACTCAACCAGTGCAGCCTTTTGGTCATACCAAAACTTCTGGAGCTGTTGGCTGGCCTCAAGGTTTTTGGTTGCCTTTTCCATGTACTCTGCCATTCTAGAGCGAAGGCCAAGTACATAGTCCACTATGTCCTGTTTAGGCTCATGGAGAGGTCTCTCCCAGCCTTCTTTAACAAGGGCAAGTGGTCCCCTTACAGGATGACCAAACAGAAGTTCAAAGGGTGAGAACCCTACTCCCTTCTGTGGTACCTCCCTGTAAGCGAAAAGCAGACATGGCAGGAGGACATCCCATCTCCTTTTGAGTTTTTCTGGGAGCCCCATGATCATGCCCTTTAATGTCTTGTTGAATCTCTCAACTAAGCCATTAGTTTGTGGATGGTAAGGTGTAGTGAATTTATAAGTCACTCCACACTCATTCCACATGTGCTTTAGGTATGCTGACATGAAGTTGGTACCTCTGTCAGACACCACCTCCTTAGGGAAACCCACTCTGGTAAAGATACCAATGAGGGCCTTGGCTACTGCAGGGGCAGTAGTCGACCTAAGGGGAATAGCTTCAGGATACCTGGTAGCATGATCCACTACTACCAGGATATACATATTTCCTGAGGCCGTGGGAGGTTCCAGTGGACCAACTATGTCCACACCCACTCTTTCAAAGGGCACCCCCACCACAGGAAGTGGAATGAGGGGGGCCTTTGGATGCCCACCTGTCTTACCACTGGCTTGACAGGTGGGGCAGGAGAGGCAAAACTCCTTAACCATGTTGGACATATTGGGCCAGTAGAAGTGGTTGACTAACCTCTCCCACGTCTTGGTTTGTCCCAAATGTCCAGCAAGGGGAATGTCATGGGCCAATGTTAGGATGAACTCTCTGAACAGCTGAGGCACTACCACTCTCCTAGTGGCACCAGGTTTGGGGTCTCTGGCCTCAGTGTACAGGAGCCCATCTTCCCAATAGACCCTATGTGTTCCATTTTTCTTGCCTTTGGACTCTTCAGCAGCTTGCTGCCTAAGGCCTTCAAGAGAGGGACAGGTTTCTTGTCCCTTACACAGCTCCTCCCTTGAGGGTCCCCCTGGGCCTAAGAGCTCAACCTGATAAGGTTCAAGCTCCAAAGGCTCAGTTCCCTCAGAGGGCAGAACTTCTTCCTGAGAAGAGAGGTTCCCTTTCTTTTGCTGTGTTGCAGTTGGTTTCCCAACTGACTTTCCTGTTCTCTTGGTAGGCTGGGCCATTTTTCCAGACTCCAGCTCTACTTTTTCACCCTGTGCCTTGCACTGTGCTCTTGTTTTCACACACACCAGTTCAGGGATACCCAGCATTGCTGCATGGGTTTTTAGCTCTACCTCAGCCCATGCTGAGGACTCCAGGTCATTTCCAAGCAGACAGTCCACTGGGATATTTGAGGAGACCACCACCTGCTTCAGGCCATTGACCCCTCCCCATTCTAAAGTAACCATTGCCATGGGATGTACTTTTCTCTGATTGTCAGCGTTGGTGACTGTGTAAGTTTTTCCAGTCAGGTATTGGCCAGGGGAAACCAGTTTCTCTGTCACCATGGTGACACTGGCACCTGTATCCCTCAGGCCCTCTATTCTAGTCCCATTAATTAAGAGTTGCTGTCTGTATTTTTGCATGTTAGGCGGCCAGACAGCTAGTGTGGCTAAATCCACCCCACCCTCAGAAACTAGAGTAGCTTCAGTGTGGACCCTGATTTGCTCTGGGCACACTGTTGATCCCACTTGGAGACTAGCCATACCAGTGTTACCTGGATGGGAGTTTGGAGTGGAACTTTTCTTGGGACAGGCCTTGTCTCCAGTTTGGTGTCCATGCTGTTTACAGCTATGACACCAGGCCTTTTTGGGATCAAAGTTTTTACCCTTGTACCCATTGTTTTGTGAAGAGGTTCTGGGCCCACCCTCCTGTGCAGGTTTTTGGGGGCCTGTAGAAGACTCTTTACTATTTTTAGTTTTGGTTGTCTCATCACCCTTCTGCTGGGGAGTCTTTGTGACCCCTTTCTTTTGGTCACCCCCTGTTGAAGTCTTGGACACCCTTGTCTTGACCCAATGGTCCGCCTTCTTTCCCAATTCTTGGGGAGAAATTGGTCCTAGGTCTACCAGATGCTGATGCAGTTTATCATTGAAACAATTACTTAACAGGTGTTCTTTCACAAATAAATTGTACAGCCCATCATAATTATTTACACCACTGCCTTGAATCCAACCATCTAGTGTTTTCACTGAGTAGTCAACAAAGTCAACCCAGGTCTGGCTCGAGGATTTTTGAGCCCCCCTGAACCTAATCCTGTACTCCTCAGTGGAGAATCCAAAGCCCTCAATCAGGGTACCCTTCATGAGGTCATAAGATTCTGCATCTTGTCCAGAGAGTGTGAGGAGTCTATCCCTACACTTTCCTGTGAACATTTCCCAAAGGAGAGCACCCCAGTGAGATCTGTTCACTTTTCTGGTTACACAAGCCCTCTCAAAAGCTGTGAACCATTTGGTGATGTCATCACCATCTTCATATTTAGTTACAATCCCTTTGGGGATTTTCAACATGTCAGGAGAATCTCTGACCCTATTTATGTTGCTGCCACCATTGATGGGTCCTAGGCCCATCTCTTGTCTTTCCCTCTCTATGGCTAGGATCTGTCTTTCCAAAGCCAATCTTTTGGCCATCCTGGCTAACTGGATGTCCTCTTCACTGGAGTTATCCTCAGTGATTTCAGAGTTGTTGGTCCCTCCTGTGAGGGAACCAGCATCTCTGACTATTATTTGTGGAGTCAGGGCTTGAGAAGCCCTGCTCTCCCTAAGTAGGACTGGAGGGGGGGAATTTCCCTCCAAGTCACTATCTTCCTCCTCTGAGTTGCCATCCTCAGAGGGGTTGGCCTTTTCAAACTCTGCCAAAAGCTCCTGGAGCTGTACTTTGGTAGGTTTGGGGCCCATTGCTATTTTCTTTAGTTTACAGAGTGACCTTAGCTCTCTCATCTGTAGATGGAGGTAAGGTGTGGTGTCGAGTTCCACCACATTCACATCTGTGCTAGACATTATGCTTCTAAAAGTTGGAATACTTTTTAAGAAACTAAAACTGGTTCTAGAATCTAATTCAAACTTTTACAAACTTTTAAACTCTAAAAGAGATGCTAAACAGGATCTAACACAAGGCCCTAGCAGGTCTTTTAAGAATTTAGAAAACTTTTCAAATTGCAAAAATCAATTTCTAATGACAATTTTGGAATTTGTCGTGTGATCAGGTATTGGCTGAGTAGTCCAGCAAATGCAAAGTCTTGTACCCCACCGCTGATCCACCAATGTAGGAAGTTGGCTCTGTATGTGCTATTTCAAAGTAAGGAATAGCATGCACAGAGTCCAAGGGTTCCCCTTAGAGGTAAAATAGTGGTAAAAATAGATAATACTAATGCTCTATTTTGTGGTAGTGTGGTCGAGCAGTAGGCTTATCCAAGGAGTAGTGTTAAGCATTTGTTGTACATACACAAGACAATAAATGAGGTACACACACTCAGAGACAAATCCAGCCAATAGGTTTTTATATAGAAAAATATCTTTTCTTAGTTTATTTTAAGAACCACAGGTTCAAATTCTACATGTAATATCTCATTCGAAAGGTATTGCAGGTAAGTACTTTAGGAACTTCAAATCATCAAAATTGCATGTATACTTTTCAAGTTATTGACAAATAGCTGTTTTAAAAGTGGACACTTAGTGCAATTTTCACAGTTCCTGGGGGAGGTAAGTTTTTGTTAGTTTTACCAGGTAAGTAGGACACTTACAGGGTTCAGTTCTTGGTCCAAGGTAGCCCACCGTTGGGGGTTCAGAGCAACCCCAAAGTCACCACACCAGCAGTTCAGGGCCGGTCAGGTGCAGAGTTCAAAGTGGTGCCCAAAACACATAGGCTAGAATGGAGAGAAGGGGGTGCCCCGGTTCCGGTCTGCTTGCAGGTAAGTACCCGCGTCTTCGGAGGGCAGACCAGGGGGGGTTTTGTAGGGCACCGGGGGGGACACAAGTCCACACAGAAATTTCACCCTCAGCAGCGCGGGGGCGGCCGGGTGCAGTGTAGAAACAAGCGTCGGGTTTGTAATGGAAGTCAATGGGAGATCTCGGGATCTCTTCAGCGCTGCAGGCAGGCAAGGGGGGAATTCCTCGGGGAAACCTCCACTTGGGCAAGGGAGAGGGACTCCTGGGGGTCACTTCTCCAGTGAAAGTCCGGTCCTTCAGGTCCTGGGGGCTGCGGGTGCAGGGTCTCTCCCAGGCGTCGGGACTTTAGGTTCAAAGGGTCGCGGTCAGGGGAAGCCTCGGGATTCCCTCTGCAGGCGGCGCTGTGGGGGCTCAGGGGGGACAGGTTTTGGTACTCACAGTATCAGAGTAGTCCTGGGGTCCCTCCTGAGGCGTCGGATCTCCACCAGTCGAGTCGGGGTCGCCGGGTGCAGTGTTGCAAGTCTCACGCTTCTTGCGGCGAGCTTGCAGGGTTCTTTAAAGCTGCTGGAAACAAAGTTGCAGCTTTTCTTGGAGCAGGTCCGCTGTCCTCGGGAGTTTCTTGTCTTTTCGAAGCAGGGGCAGTCCTCAGAGGGTGTCGAGGTCGCTGGTCCCTTCGGAAGGCGTCGCTGGAGCAGGATCTTTGGAAGGCAGGAGACGGGCCGGTGAGTTTCTGGAGCCAAGGCAGTTGTCGTCTTCTGGTCTTCCGCTGCAGGGGTTTTCAGCTGGGCAGTCCTTCTTCTTGTTGCAGGAATCTAATTTTCTAGGGTTCAGGGTAGCCCTTAAATACTAAATTTAAGGGCGTGTTTAGGTCTGGGGGGTTAGTAGCCAATGGCTACTAGCCCTGAGGGTGGGTACACCCTCTTTGTGCCTCCTCCCAAGGGGAGGGGGTCACAATCCTAACCCTATTGGGGGAATCCTCCATCTGCAAGATGGAGGATTTCTAAAAGTTAGAGTCACCTCAGCTCAGGACACCTTAGGGGCTGTCCTGACTGGCCAGTGACTCCTCCTTGTTATTCTCATTATTTTCTCCGGCCTTGCCGCCAAAAGTGGGGCCTGGCCGGAGGGGGCGGGCAACTCCACTAGCTGGAGTGTCCTGCTGGGTTGGCACAAAGGAGGTGAGCCTTTGAGGCTCACCGCCAGGTGTGACAATTCCTGCCTGGGAGAGGTGTTAGCATCTCCACCCAGTGCAGGCTTTGTTACTGGCCTCAGAGTGACAAAGGCACTCTCCCCATGGGGCCAGCAACATGTCTCGGTTTGTGGCAGGCTGCTAAAACTAGTCAGCCTACACAGATAGTCGGTTAAGTTTCAGGGGGCACCTCTAAGGTGCCCTCTGTGGTGTTTTTTACAATAAAATGTACACTGGCATCAGTGTGCATTTATTGTGCTGAGAAGTTTGATACCAAACTTCCCAGTTTTCAGTGTAGCCATTATGGTGCTGTGGAGTTCGTGTTTGACAGACTCCCAGACCATATACTCTTATGGCTACCCTGCACTTACAATGTCTAAGGTTTTATTTAGACACTGTAGGGGTACCATGCTCATGCACTGGTACCCTCACCTATGGTATAGTGCACCCTGCCTTAGGGCTGTAAGGCCTGCTAGAGGGGTGTCTTACCTATACTGCATAGGCAGTGAGAGGCTGGCATGGCACCCTGAGGGGAGTGCCATGTCGACTTACTCGTTTTGTCCTCACTAGCACACACAAGCTGGCAAGCAGTGTGTCTGTGCTGAGTGAGAGGTCTCCAGGGTGGCATAAGACATGCTGCAGCCCTTAGAGACCTTCCTTGGCATCAGGGCCCTTGGTACTAGAAGTACCAGTTACAAGGGACTTATCTGGATGCCAGGGTCTGCCAATTGTGGATACAAAAGTACAGGTTAGGGAAAGAACACTGGTGCTGGGGCCTGGTTAGCAGGCCTCAGCACACTTTCAATTGTAAACATAGCATCAGCAAAGGCAAAAAGTCAGGGGGCAACCATGCCAAGGAGGCATTTCCTTACAACTTCACACTCAGCTGAGCCCGATAACAACACTGCTGACAATGAGCCAGACCAGGTCAGTCATCCCAATCCAACATTGTTACACTTATTGGCCTGGCTCCTAAGTTCAATGAGTTTGCCAGGCTAGATAGTCAGACTTCAGATATATAGTTAAACAAGCCAAGGCAGAGACCACTAACAGAACATACAAACTCAACAAGAAGCTTTTTGCATCTGATTTGTAGGATCCAAGGTTCACCCTCATCACCCCACAGTAAATGCTTCCATATCCACTCCAATTTAGCAATATCTGGATTAACCCATTCCTCCATCAGAGTTCATCTGGTAGCAATTCCCAAATTTCCACCAGAAAGATGGTTACCGAAGGTAAGCACTTTTTTTCTTTTTGGGACAATTGATTGGTTTCAAGGATATCAAAATATTTGTCTATCCTTATCTGAGTCATGCCCTAACAGAGAACGCAGTGCATGCTTTAACAATAAAATCGAATTTCCTTTATTCTTTTATTTTAAGTAAGCCTTCAAAGAGAATATAGGAGTAGAAATGAACTGTGGAGAGATGCCGCCTGATGGGATTTCTGAAAGCCTTTTGTATGTTTCAAATTTACCTAACTATTTTTTAGATGATCTACCTTAAACTCATAAAAATAATTCAAAAAGAGTTTCGTTGCTGGGATGAATAAGTGTTTGTAAGCAGTTTAAAAAATAACTGGTTTGATTCCTTCTAGGCACAACTACGTGCTTTTATTCCGGAAATGCTGAAGTATTCAACAGGGAGAGGGAAACCTGGCTGGGGTAAGGAGAGTTGCAAACCGCTTTGGTGGCCAGACGACATCCCATGGGCGAATGTTCGCAGTGATGTCCGCTCAGAAGACCAAAAGCAAAGGGTGAGGAATAAACCTAAATGTAAGTTATAATTTGTTTTGTACTATGTAAGAACAGCCTGTCTTCAAGAGAAGTCATACATCTGAGTTCAGAGCTATACACAGGAAAATCAGTTGGCTTTCTGTGGGGAAAAACGTAAGGTAACAAGCTCTACAAAACACAATCTTTTTAAAGTTATCCATCAAGTGCTGTAGACACATGTATATTGCTGCTAATATGTTGCAGTGTTCACTTGGCTTACAGTGTGGTCATTGTAGATGTTAACATCACTAATCACTTGGGTCTTAATGTGAACTTTGTGTGTATTTGGGTTTTCTATTGAACTACATGCTTGTGCAACTGTATTTTTTGCCTATGAATCTTCGATAGCTACAGATGAAGGATAGTTTGTAGAGATACTAGAAAGAGCAAATGCTGGCAACCCCTTTCAAATGTTAATAGCTGGGGTGGAGAAGTGTTTTTCTTCTTTTTGTAATAGGATTGCAGTTGCTTAGTTGTAGAATATTTGGAGATCTGCTCTGGTACATACGAGTAGTAATATAGAAGGATGCTCAATTCTGATAGCCTTAACAGACAAGGCAAGTATTACACTTGAAGGTCTTGTCAATAAGAACAAGATCCATCTAGTCTGTTATTGTTCTTCTTTTCATGCTTGGCCTACGTACTCTCCAGCTCTGCCCTGGCTCTCATTTAAGAACACTTTCAGAATTTGGTTATTAGAATTCCATTTCTTTGCTGTGCACTGCTTATACAGAATCTGGAATGGAAGTACCAAATCATAAGAGTAAACCCATGTTATTTTTTCTTTGCTGTTCTATTATTCCTAGTCAGTAGATGCTATTTTATCGGCAGTGACTACCCACTGTCCAGGACTCTAGTATGAAAATGAGTCCTTCTGGCCTGCATTTTA
This sequence comes from Pleurodeles waltl, assembly GCF_031143425.1. Classification (NCBI taxonomy): domain Eukaryota; kingdom Metazoa; phylum Chordata; class Amphibia; order Caudata; family Salamandridae; genus Pleurodeles; species Pleurodeles waltl. The sequence goes on along the minus strand of NC_090442.1, from coordinate 739,463,596 downwards.
TGTATTAAGTAGAACAGTCAGGAGTTTGCTACATTAAAAGGGGTTGTTTTCATTGTGTTAACATACAATTCTGTACCCTAGATACTTAATGTTGTTACTGGTATGAACAGTTCTAGTTCTGGCTTAAAGCCTCTTGTTTTAGTAAATTAAGAAAGTCCATATTTTAGACTCAATATTGAAGTTAGTACATTTGAGTATTTTTACCTTGATACTTGTGTACAAGGCATCCTTTTTGTGGCAGGTAAGTATCTAATTTTCTTACCCTTTAACTCATCTATCCTTTCTTTCACTATCTATCCTTTAATGCATCACTTGAACGCAGTGATTAGTTTATCCAAATAAACAACCTTTGGCGCACATCGACTTATATGGTGCCTGTACATATTTGGCTTACAGTTGCCATATAAGAAACGTTGAACCTGTTTTAACTTAGATAAACCCTTAAATGTGTCTGAATCCCGCCTGCGAAGTCTTTCAGAACAAAGACTTCCACTTTTCAAATCTGTTTTTATTTTATTGCAGGTGTCCTGGACTCAAGCACTGCGAACAATAGTTAAAAATTGTTATAAGCAGCACGGCCGTGAGGACCTCTTGTATGCCTTTGAAGATAATCAGACACATCAGGTGGCGACCACACACAGCATAGCACATCTACTTCCTTCGCAGACAGTGGTACAAACAATCAGTAACCCTGATGGAACAGTTTCTCTCATACAGGTGAGGTTTGGTTTTGGCTTAGTCATGAATCCAGGCAAAGTCATTCAGTGTGTAAGTATTGTTAGCTTTTCTTTTAATTCCTACTTTTTCTGAAGTTTGCATAAGTGGATACTAACCTTTAAAGTCCTACTGAACATCTAGCCCAGAATGCAATACTTTAGTTGCAGTATCTACTGATCAAGGATAGAAATGTACTTTTCAATGATTATCCGGCTATCAGTTACCTTCTACAATTTATTGGGATGCTTTTAAGTCTCATTAAAGTTCTTGTGTCCTTCATTTTGCCCTTGCCATAAAATCTCCCTAAGAAAATGGGCAAAATGTTCTGCATTTATTTCACTTTAGGTATGAGGTCTTTTTTTTTTGGTAGGCATTTTAAGGTCAACCTTGATAAACCATTATCAACAACTTTTGATAATGTTTTTGCTGTTCCCGGTAACCACAATAGCTTTCACGATAGGTAATGATAAACATGAATGTACAAAGCTCTACTGTCCATACCCATCGAAGTTACTTTACGCGAAGGATTAGATATTTTACTTAATACTTCAAGAGTCAATTTCATCCTTATTGTATTGCCTTTCTGGACTTTTGTGTTTCTTTCATTCTTTATTCAATAAGAGTTTTTTGTTTTAAAATTGTAACACCGTACATAGCTGACCTGTGGCCTGGTGGTAGTTGGAGCTAATTTACCTTAGATCTTTATGACATACTTGTCTTCCCCTAACAGAGAAAAAAACTAAAATGTAGATAGACTCCCCAGGAAACAAAAATAAAGAAGGAAGATGAGGTCCACTTCGAAATAAAGGAAGGTAAAAAAGGAATGTGTACTTATGAATGGTTGTGAATGGAAGTGAATTGTCTGGATCGTGGCTGTGACATACAGAAATTAATGGCCATTAGGACAGCACACTACAGGTCATATTCTGTGGACTGGTGCAGTGAGGGCAATGCCTAAGTGTAAAGATGCACCTGAGTGTATCCTGTTTAAGGAAAATAGGGATAGGATACTATTGGGTTGAAAGGAGTGGAAGCTATTGTTATCTGAAGGTTAGTAATAAATCTCCTGCAGTCAAGTGTGTCTATGGAATTGCTGAGAGTGCCCTTAGTTTATGATCTTGGTGAATTAAATGATCCTCTTGTGCTAGGGTAGCAGCTGAACATAGATGAGTGACAGCTAATGTTAGCTCCAGTTTACTTTAGAAACAGGCTTCCAGCTGTCGTGTCGTTGTTGATAGTTAGCTTAGATTTTTAGGAGGGAGTGCTCCACAGCCTACTAATCGCATTCAGAGCGAGATTGTTTTTGGACCTGGTTCTTGAGAAAAAAAAAAAAATGGCAATGTTAGACATCAAATTAGACGTGTATTAGCTAGGTTATTATAGTGGTGACCTAACCACATGGGCAATAGTGTCACATCCAGGCAAGAAAGTATAAAAAGCAAAATATTAATAAGGGGTGGAAAACTTTAGTGGGAAACTTTGACAATTGCTTACCTTTTGGCTAGACGCGAGAGAAGGTTGATAGTTGAATAGTTTTGTAAGTTCTGCAACAGAGAAACTTAATGGAAAAGGGTGGCCAGCCAATGCAAAGAATGTAGTACTATTGTAATATGGCGCAGCTTCTCATCTTTGAGGATGAGGTAAATTGGTGCTTATGAAATATGCTAGATATTGGGTTGTTGGTTGACTGGGGTGTAAACCTTAGTCAAATAGCAACCTCAGTGTTAGTCAGGGCTAGTTTCAGTCAAACCCTCTGGTAGTTTGGCACAGAGCAGTCAGGCTTAACTTAAAGGCAGTGTGTAAAGTATTTGTGCAATACGTCAAAAAGTAAAAACACCACACAGATTTAACACCAGCTTAGAAGAGTAGATTCTTTTTTAATAAATAAAGCAGGACCAAAACGACAAATCCAATAAGTGGAACTGGAGATATTAAATTTCAGATATCTAAGTAACTATAGCACTGAGAAGCAAAACACACTATTGAGGATATCGGGCTGTGCCAGAGCAGGACAAAGTGAAGAGTATGGGCCAGCTAGAGGGACCCAGTTAGGCCAGCTGAACCAAAGCACCTTGATTCCTGGTTGCAGAGTGTTGCGTGGATCCCCCTTGAAGATGCATTGCGCCTCAGAGATGTCAGCTCCAAGATGTGGTGAGGCTGTGGTGTGAGGTCCTGTTGCGTTGATGATCCTGTCTACTGGGCTTGTGATGCGAAGACCGGTGGCGAGGATGCTGTGCGCAGTCAAGATGATGCGTCACTTCCGATGACCTATAAAACTGCAATGCGGAGTTTGTGTCGTCGAGACTGCCATCGATGGGAGATGTGAGGACTGACGATGCTGGATGCAGCGGCACTGAGTCTTGTGATAGGTCCAATCATTGCAACAGTGGAGATGCATTGGTTCTGCTTGAGGATGCACCGCTCAGCAGATGTCAGTTCCACTGAAGAAGCACCTTAGGCTCACTTCCAAGCGTCCAGGACTGGGATGGGTCCACTTGGCAGGGCAGAGTTACAGATGGCAGAGTGCAGGTGCAGAAGCAGGGTGGTTGAAAGTCTCATGTCCCTGAGACTTGAATTCAGGATGCCAGCCAGCTAGCCCTTGGAGTCTCCCTGGATTCAAGTGTTACAGGTCCATTCCTTTTCACCCAGGTTAGGAAGCAGCAGGGCAGCACAGCAGGGCAGGAATACAGCAAAGCATCAGACTAGCAGTGTGGCTGTCCTTCAGCAGCACAGCATTCCTTCTTCCTGGCAGAGTATTCACAGGTCAGGAAGTGTACTGAAGTGGTGTCAGAGGTCCAGTACTTATACCTAGTTGGGCCTTTAAAGTGGGGGAGGCTTCAGGTACAGGCCTTTGAAGTGCATAGAGGTCCTGCCCTGACTCCAGCCTCACTAAAGGGGGTATTGCAGTCTTGTGTGTGGGCAGTACACAACCTATTCAGGTCTAAGTGAGGCTCTGCCCAGTTCCTCCCTCCCATCCTGCCAGGATGGCCCACCAAGTCACACTCAAGCTCCCATTGTGTGTGGCTGTTTAGGGGGAATACACAAAGCCCAGCTGTCATCCACCCCCAGACAAGTGATCAGGGACAGGCAGCAGGCACCAAATGGTTAAAGTGCGAAAATGCCAACTTTCTAAACATGACATTTCAGAATGACAATTTAAAATCAGAATTTACATTTTTTATGTGTGATTTTAAATGGTGATTCCAGAGACACCACACTCGAAATGTTTATCTCTTCCAGATTGTGAATTACACTTACACAATGTAATAAGGTAATCCCAGTGTCATCCTATGGGAGAGTTAGGCCTTGCAGTAGTGAAAAACGACATTGGAAGTTTTTCACTACCAGGGCAGGTAAAACATAAATGTATATGTCCTACCTTTTAAATACATTGCATGCTGCCCTCTGGGCTGTCCAGGCCTACCTTAGGGCTGACATATGTATAAAAAGGGAAGGCTTGGGCCTGGCAAAGAGTTTTTTGCCTGATTGACTTGGCAATGTAAAACTGCAAATACAGGCTCTGCAGTCGTAGGCTTCAGACATGATTAAAAGGATATTTAAGTGGGTGGCACAATCAGTGCTGCAGGTCCTCAAGTAGCATTTAATTTACAGGACCTGGGTATATGTGGCGGTACCACTTTACTAGGGACCTATAAGTAAATTGAATGTGCCAACTGGGGATAAACCAGTAGTACCATGTTTAGGGGAGAGGGCACAAGCATTTCAGCACTTGTTAGCAATGGTAAGGTACTAATATCAGCAAATACTCGGTCAGAAAAGTAGAGGATATAGGCAAAAAATTGGGGGTCAAAGTAATTCGAACTATAAAGGTAAGTGTGAACTAAATGTAAGTGTGAACTAAAGCTTGGCCATTAGGTCTAAAATAGGAAGTAGAGATTTTTTTTTTTTCTTCTGAAGTATAGTTAAGTGGTGGATATGGAGGGGTGATTTGTAGTTCATTGCAGGATATAATTTGGGCTACATATTTGACTGTGAAAGTTGAGGCTCGATTGTGTTATTTGGTGCAGGGAGAAGTTGGTTGGAGTAGCTGTGAAGGTCAAAACGATTATCAAGTCATCTATCCATTGTAAATGGATTTTGACATGTTTGAGCACAACAGCTGAAGTTTCATTGGGATAAATTTGAAGTGGGTGAAGTCACCATTGCTCAATTCCTGGGAGAGGATTTCAGCGTATCAGCTTGATTACTACAGGAAAGACTGATATGATTTGTGTCATCTTCATGCTGGTGAATTGCAACTCGAAGCTCATATACCAAGTATCTTGTAGCTCTATTTAAATGTTAAATCATGGGTATTGCAGTTCATTTGAGGGGCTATCTGATGCCATTTCGATTACTTTCAACCAATTTGAGAGAAAAGTTGAGTCATTCACACACCGTCTTGTTTGAATTGTGTCTCTTTAGAGAATCTCACGGTTAACCTAATTGAAGATTGCCTCACAATTGAGTACCACCATTAGACAGTAACTGTCTACTACCTGATGGCGCCATTTGCACTCCACTGAAAGCACGGTTTGTATGGGTGAAAGAGATTGTGCTAATGATGCAACGTCTTCTGGTGGCTGCAGGTTTTTCAGTTAGCTTGCCTAAGAACAACATCTTGACCACTGGCCTCTGAACGGTTCAAATTAGTTAATTTTATTTTTTTAAATGAATGAGTTTGCCTCTTTTTAAGAGCTCCAGTGAATATCCTCTGCTGGAATTCCTAGCCGTAGACATTGATCCTGTGATTCTCAAATGCACGCTCGCCAGCTGCAGACCCATCTCCCTCATACTGTAGCCACCAAAGGTCCTAGAGAAACTAATCAACCAACCCCTTACTGACCACCTCAGCTGTCACCTGCTCCTCGATGCCTCGCAGTCGGGATTCAGGCGCAGCCGCTGAACAGAAACGGCACTCACCACTGGCACAGATTACCTCCTCTTGATCCTTGACAAAGGAGACACTGCAGTCCTCTTTCTCCTGGACCTCTTCAACATTTAACATGATCTCAGACTGCAAGCTGTCAGCCTGGTACCTCACTCCTCAGAAGCCAGCAAACTGTTATTTCAAGTGCCTGACCTCAAAGTTTGTCGCTGAGCCCACCATCTTCAACACATACATGATCACTCTGACCAGCATCATTCACCCATACAACATTGAGATGCTCTTATGCTGACAACATGCAACTCATACCCTCTCTCTGATAAGACCAGCACACGAAACAAGTGAACCTCCTGCATAACCAAATGAAAGCCAGCTGTCTCGAGCTCAACAGTGACAGGCCAAACTCAAACCCACGCCATGAGCCTCTGAACTATTAACATCAAACTGGACATGAACACACAAATCAGCGCCATCACTACATCCTGCTTCCACACCCTGAAGGTGCTGAGGAGGATCTTCAAATGTCTGCCATGCTACACCAGAAAGTCACTCACACCCTAGTCACCAGCAAGTTTGGACTGTGGGATCATTTTCCACTCGGGTCACCAAGCAACTCACCAGAAGTTCACTTACCATCCTGAACTTGGTAGACAGATTTGACCTCAACCTCCCACACAGAACTCATCACACTACACCTCAAGGAGACCAAATGGCTCCTGATACACAAATAGGCTTATTTCAAACTCTTCACACATTCAAGGCACTACACAGCTTAGGCTCCAGCTACCTGAACAGTTATATCTCCTTCCACCAACAGTCCAGACACTTTTACTGCTCAGGATTCCCTCTAATCACACATCCCATGCATCTATGGAATCAGATCAGTAGTGTGGGGTTGTCTGATGTTGCTCCTAAAGCGTGCAGTGACCTCCCACTCCACATCAGAGCCACCTTCTCTGTTCTTGAGTTCTGCATGAAGCTGAAGACCTATCTTTACAATTAACTAGCTCAGTGCCAGGATACCCTAGCAAGTGATGATTCACTTTACAGATGCACATAACATAAAGGGTGAAAAACGGCTGAAACAAGAGGTAAATAGAGAGGGAGGAGGCAAAAAGGGAACTATCAATGAGAGAAGGAGGAGCAAATGAGCCTAAAAAGGGCAAAAAGGATGAAAATGAGGTCAAAGACAAACGGTGATAAGAAGCAAATTGTTGCAAAAAGTGGGGAAAGGTAAAGGTGGCAGTGTATGATGCAAAAGAAAATCTGTGACAAAAGGCACAACAATGCAAAGTTGAGTGTGAAAGCAAGGGTGACTGAGCCGGATGCAGAAATACAGAATCAGTGGAAATAAGTGCAAAAAAGGAAGAAAGATGCATAAAAGCAGGAGTGATAGTGCACAATGCAGAGATGTTGGAAGCACGAGTGAGAGGCAGTGGCTAGAGGGAGGAGATTGAGGCTGAAAGTCTGAGCTACACAAAAGCAGGGTCCACAAGGACTGGACCTGGTCAGAGGACAAAGCACAGGTAAGTCTTGGGTAGGGCCACCCAAGCCTACACCTTCGGCACCCTACTTGGCTCCCTGTGGAGTGCCTTCAGGCTTCATGAATGTGCGGTGGCCCCAGTCTGCTTACTGAGGTAGGATCTGCCCTCCTCACCTTGTGAGCCCCTGATTCAGCTTCAGATTTCGTGTCCACTTCATACCAGGCACCATGATCCGTGCCATTTCCTGTCTTGTTGACACTGGAGAATGAACTCAAGCCCTTAGTCCTTTCGGACACAAAACCGAATCAAACTTTGCCGAAGCTTTGCTAGGGTTCAGTTCTTACATGCCCTACATGATGTGTTTGCTGATAAAACTCTGCCTTTACTTAGGAGCTGCTCTCCAATGCTCCAAGAACTATTTGAATTAAACTCTGATCAGAGCCAACCAGCTTTTGATCATGATGATGAATTCTCCTCTATATGATGACAGTTTTTTAATGGATCTGGAAGAAGCCAGTGGGCTTGACACTTCCCTTGACACAGCGCTGATCTCTGGCCCAGTCTTTCCAGTGAAGAGTCTGCTTCTTTCGCCATGGTCATCAGACTAGTGACCAAAGTTTTGAATCTAGAATTTCTTTCCTTTGAGGTAAAAACTAATGTCCTCACAGTAGTCTTGAAACCCGTACACTTCCTTTTAACTCTTACTGCATTCTACAAGGCATTGATCAGCAAACTTATAGGCACTTAGATCAAACCCTGCTCCTGTCCACCTGTAAATAAAAACATGACATCACCACAGACCTGCTTCTGGTGTTCCTGCCTAACACAACACCCTACTCCTTGCAGCTTGGTAGTACAGGCCTTCATTAGCAGCGTTAACCCCAACTAACCTCCTACCCCCCCCCCAAGCCCCCCCCCACCCCGCCCCCATTCGAAACAAAGTAAAAAATAATTGGGACTTTTGAGAAAAGGATGTTTTCTCCCGTTTGCCATGTCCTCCGGTCAGTCATCACTTGCTGTTTACTAGGAAGGTACTCCCATACAATATGGACTCATTAGTTGAGATCTTGCCCACAGTCTTGGAAAAATGTTGTGCCAAGTTTTCCTCATGTCCAGAATATACCCAATTATGTAATCTGGTAGGGCAGAGACATAACTGACTGCTGAGGCAGTGTATTGCACTAATAATGGTGCTCTAGCTCCGTGTGTGTGTAATCCACAGGCTTTTCGGGGACATTCAGGCGTGTCACATGGAGATGCCCTTTATGACCAGGATTCTGACTCCCCCAGCATGTGCTTTAAAAATTAGAGCTATGGCATGCACCCACTCGTTCAACACTGGCAAAGCACTTCATTAATTTCACACTTTCCAAGTCATTGCCAAGGGCTTTGCCGTTAAAGCCATGTCAAGGCCCAACACCCCAGTACTTTCGGAGTTGGGGGATCTGGCTAACAGCATCCAGGTCAGAAGGGCGAGCAACTTTTCCAGTCCTCAGGCCCTCAGTCAGCAGCCTCTGACTCACTTTAGTTTGTCCTTTGTGGCTCATGACCATCCATTGGGAGACTGGATCACTCACTTTCTTGACAGGTGGTAAGCCATAACATTTGACATGTGGATCCTGCAGATAGTCCTTTCCACCTGTATTCAATTCTACCTTCATCAGAGAAGCTTTTGAAGATTGCAGGACGTTGGATAAGGTAGCCATTGAGAGGGTCCCAGCCTGAAAGATCTAAACTGGGTGTTATTTCATAGTGCTGAAAAAGAATGCAGTATTTTGCACTGTCTTAGATCTTTGACCTCCTTATTATTAGAGATGCTCATGCTGACCCTGGTTCTATCCGTCCTGGATTCAAGAGACTGGGTGGTGGCATTGGAACAGCAGGACACTTATTTCCATTTCCCTGTCCTGCAGGCACTGCCTGTGGTTCAAGGTGAGCCACAAGCATTTTCAGTTTGCTGTGTTCCCTTTTGGCTTTACCAGTGTCCCTCAGCTCTTCACAGAAGAGATGGCAATGGTCAGAGCATACCTTCAGAGATTGTGGGTACCAGTCTTTCCCTACAGTGACAACGGGCTGTTGAAGCCTGGCACACCAGTCAGTTGCAGACTACCTGCAGACAACATCAAACCGTCTTAGATCATTTAGATTAACTATCAGCTTACTAAAGTCAGACTTGACTCTTTCGCAGATTAGACACCGACTTGTTGGAGTTCTGGGCCACCAACTTCTCCTTTGTTTCGAGCAATTCTGGCTGTGGTGCACTTTGTTATTGCTTCCAGCAAGAGTCCAGGACTCAGTCTATGATCGGTTTCAGTCTGTCCTTGGTCTCTGTGAGGATGGCTCTGAGGCTTCTTGTCCTACTCGCCTCCTGCATCCTACTTGCCGACTATGCTGGGTGGTAAATGTGGGCTCTACACTGGTATCAGCTTTTACAGTGGGCCAGTACCCAGGGAATCTGTCTGACTCTATCCAGGATTTGGAGGAGACTGTAAAACATCTGCTATGTTGGCACTAGTGCATTTGGCACAGTGGCAGATCACTCTTCCTACCCTACCCAGAGCTGACCCTGGTTCTGCATCGTAGGAACTTCATTGATAGTCAAAAGTGGTGAAAAATGTCAAGGCAGCCAGCACAGAACTTGGAACACCACCTTTAATATATTTAAACTTTGAGGAAAATGTATAGAAGAATATTAATCACTGAAAATAATTTCCCGTAAAGTCTGTGTAGTCTGTCAGCGATGTATTTTCCTTGTGAATGCTGTAGAGTAATAGTTAAAGCTAACATATAGCTTTTGAATGCTCAACGCTTTGTCATGGAAAAAATTGCATCCTTCTATGTCAAAGACCCATTCAACGTCAAAAAGACATCTTCTCCGTTTCAAAGACTCCAGCTGCAGTTAAAGACTTGCACGTCGATCACACCTCTCTCGACGCTGAGGGTACATACAATGTCTTTCTTCTTCTCCAGAATGGTTTAGATCTTCTATGCATTCATCCGTATCTCAGCAGTCGGAGGCTCTGTTGACTAAATCTGATACTTTACTTTCTCCCATAAGGCCCATAATTTTTGCAGATGATCCTTTACAAATTCCTTTACGCCCTTTGAACCTGTCTCCATTTGAAGGTTTTCCAAAGCCACTTCCATGTTGCCTATTAGAAAATGGAAATCTCTATATCCGATTAGAACACACCAAGAAAGTTTCCTAACAGAGGTTCCATGACCCCCACTCAACACTTCAGATCAAGGTCAAGATCACCTTATTCCACTTGTAAAGAAATGGCTCCCTGTTGCAGTTACCCCCCACTTTTTGCCTGATACTGATGCTGACTTGACTGAGAAGTGTGCTGGGACCCTGCTAACCAGGCCCCAGCACCAGTGTTCTTTCACCTAAAAATGTACTTTTGATTCCACAATTGGCACACCCTGGCATCCAGGTAAGTCCCTTGTAACTGGTACCCCTGGTACCAAGGGCCCTGATGCCAGGGAAGGTCTCTAAGGGCTGCAGCATATCTTATGCCACCCTGGGGACCCCTCACTCAGCACAGACACACTGCTTGTCAGCTTGTGTGTGCTGATGAGAACAAAACGAGTAAGTCGACATGGCACTCCCCTCAGGGTGCCATGCCAACCTCACACTGCCTATGCAGTATAGATAAGTCACCCCTCTAGTAGGCCTTACAGCCCTAAGGCAGGGTGCACTATACCATAGGTGAGGGCACCAGTGCATGAGCACTATGCCCCTACAGTGTCTAAGCAAAACCTTAGACATTGTAAGTGCAGGGTAGCCATAAGAATATATGGTCTGGGAGTCTGTCAAAAACGAACTCCACAGCTCCATAATGGCTACACTGAATACTGGGAAGTTTAGTATCAAACTTCTCAGAATAATAAACCCACACTGATGCCCGTGTTGGATTTATTAAAAAATGCACACAGAGAGCATCTTAGAGATGCCCCCTGTATTTTACCCAATTGTTCAGTGCAGGACTGACTGGTCTGTGCCAGCCTGCTGCTGAGAGACGAGTTTCTGACCTCATGCGGTGAGAGCCTTTGTGCCCTCTGAGGACAGAAACAAAGCCTGCTCTGGGTGGAGGTGCTTCACACCTCCCCCCTGCAGGAACTGTAACACCTAGCTGTGAGCTTCAAAGGCTCAAGCTTCGTGTTACAATGCCCCAGGGCACTCCAGCTAGTGGAGATGCCCGCCCCCTGGACACAGCCCCCACTTTTGGCGGCAAGTCCAGGAGAGATAATGAGAAAAACAAGGAGGAGTCACTGGCCAGTCAGGACAGCCCCTAAGGTGTCCTGAGCTGAGGTGACTCTGACTTTTAGAAATCCTCCATCTTGTAGGAGGAGGATTCCCCCAATAGGGATAGGAATGTGACCCCCCTCCCCTTGGGAGGAGGAACAAAAAGGGTGTACCCACCCTCAGGGCTAGTAGCCATTGGCTACTAACCCCCCAGACCTAAACACGCCCTTAAATTTAGTATTTAAGGGCTCCCCAGAACCTAAGAATTTAGATTCCTGCAACTTACTGAAGAAGAAGACTGCTGAGCTGAAAACCCCTGCAGAAGAAGAAAGAAGACACCAACTGCTTTGGCCCCAGTCCTACCGGCCTGTCTCCTGCCTTCTATAGAAACCTGCTCCAGCGACGCTTTCTCAAGGACCAGCGACCTCTGAATCCTCAGAGTACTGCCCTGCTTCAAGAGGAACAAGAAACTCCAGAGGACAGCGGACCTGCTCCAAAAAAGACTGCAACTTTGTTACAGAGGAGCAGATTTAAAGACCCCTGCAATCCCCCGCAAGAAGCGTGAGACTTGCAACACTGCACCCGGCGACCCCGACTCGACTGGTGGAGAAACAACACCTCAGGGAGGACCCTCCGGCGACTCAGAGACTGTGAGTAACCAAAGTTGTCCCCCCTGAGCCCCCACAGCGACGCCTGCAGAGGGAATCCCGAGGCTCCCCCTGACCGCGACTGCCTGACTCTAAAATCCCGACGGCTGGAAAAGACCCTGCACCCGCAGCCCCCAGCACCTGAAGGATCGGAATTTCAGTGCAGGAGTGACCCCCAGGAGGCCCTCTCCCGTGCCCAGGTGGTGGCTACCCCGAGGAGCCCCCCCTTTGCCTGCCTGCACCGCTGAAGAGACCCCTTGGTCTCCCATTGATTTACATTGCGAACCCGACGCTTGTTTGCACACTGCACCCGGCCGCCCCCGCGCTGCTGAGGGTGTACTTTCTGTGTGGACTTGTGTCCCCCCCGGTGCCCTACAAAACCCCCCTGGTCTGCCCTCCGAAGACGTGGGTACTTACCTGCTGGCAGACTGGAACCGGGGCACCCCCTTCTCTCCATTGAAGCCTATGCGTTTTGGGCACCACTTTGAACTCTGCACCTGACCGGCCCTGAGCTGCTGGTGTGGTGACTTTGGGGTTGCTCTGAACCCCCCAACGGTGGGCTACCTTGGACCCCAATCTTAACCCCGTAGGTGGTTTACTTACCTGCAAAACCTAACAATATTTTACCCCCCCCAGGAACTGTGAAAATTGCACTGTGTCCACTTTTAAAACAGCTATTTGTGTTTTATGTGAAAAGTATATATGCTACTGTAATTATTCAAAGTTCCTAAAGTACTTACCTGCAATACCTTTCAAATGAGATATTACATGTAGAATTTGAACCTGTGGTTCTTAAAATAAACTAAGAAAAGGTATTTTTCTATAACAAAACCTATTGGCTGGATTTGTCTCTGAGTGTGTGTTCCTCATTTATTGCCTGTGTGTATGTACAACAAACGCTTAACACTACTCCTTTGATAAGCCTACTGCTCGACCACACTACCACAAAATAGAGCATTAGTATTATCTCTTTTTGCCACTATCTTACCTCTAAGGGGAACCCTTGGACTCTGTGCATACTATTCCTTACTTTGAAATAGTGCATACAGAGCCAACTTCCTACACCACTTCAATGCGTTCCTAATATACTCCAACTTATTTGCCTCAGTCCTGTGGTAGGATTTCACCAGTGGATGATATTCTTACATTTCAGATTGCGTTAGTAAGGGGTGCTATGAAACTAAGCATTAATGTGGAAACACCTCAACCAACAGTATCTGTAATCCTGGAAACGCTGGAGCCAAGAATGACTTCAAGACCTCTTATTCCTGCTCTTCTCGACATAGAGGAAAAGTTCCTTACTCCGACCACAGTAAAGTCTGCTACATCAAGACTATTTAAAAAAATAAAAAGTACAGGCATCAACAGGATCCGGGGTTTTCTAAAGACTGATCAGAAACTGGATTCAATAATTGCTATGGCGATAAGGCAAAGACATGCTTTTGCACCTGAACCCACAGTTGCTCCGGACTGAAAGAGAAAGCAAATTAATGCCACTGGGGTAAAAAGGTCTGCAGAACAGCCCCCTTCCATTTAAGAAGTGCCAATGCTGCTTCACTACTAGGTAAGATATCACTGAGAAAGGTGGGATGGAATGGAGGCATTAAATGTCGGATTTACCAACTGAGGCAGTAAGTCTTCATGGAAATGGCCAATTCGGGGGGGTTCCCTAGTTGCCAACCAGTTTATTAGTGCACTCTCTGTCAAACTATCGGCCACATCATTCTGTCATGGCATTTCCTTGCGACAAACATCCTTGCTGAGACCATCTTCACTGAAACCTGATGTCCAGTTGAAGATAGCAAATTGACAGTTTTCAGGTTCCTCTTTATTTGGGGAACCAACTGAGGAAGTGATGGTTAGGATGAAGAATGAGTCGGAAACATTAAAGGCTGTAGGCTTTTATTTTTTATTTTTTCAGGGAAAGTGGAACGCCGTAATCTCGGATGGATAGGTGTTGAATATCATGCAAAACAGATATGCTCTCTGGTTCGAACACCCTCCTCCACCGGTTCGCCCACTGCCAGTCAGTGGCCTGCCTAAGCAACCTTTATCAGGAGACATGTTCTATTGCAGAAGCGAGCAATAGATAAAGTTCCCATGGATCAGGTCAACAAAGGTTTCTACTGTAGGTACATTCTAGTCCAAAAGAAAGGTTTTTCCTAGCAATTTCGGCCTTTTTGGCTTTGAATCGGATTCTTCAACAAGCATATAAAAAATAAAAAATTCAGAATGCTATCCCTCCATCAAATATTCCTACACATACCAAAAAATGACTTGTCTGCCCAGTAAACTTTCAAGATTCATATTCCCATATTCTAATAGCTCATCATCACAGACAATTTCTAAGTTTCCTAGTATGAACAGATTGTTATCAATACACTGTTTCCTTTCAATCTAAAATCAACTTCCTGAACCTTCTCCAAATACATGGCAGTGGTAGTGTTACATTTAAGGAAGATATATTTTTTTACATCCACACCTAAATGACTGGTCAATAAAAGCAGAGTCATTTGACTGTTATCCAAGCTGGGTTTAAATATCAATTTTTTGAGAAATCAATCTTCACATAAGGTAAAGTGCTTTGCATTCCTAGGGGCACAAATACACAAAAGGAAAAAGTGTTTTCTTTGGAGAGTCATCAATCCAAATGAAATTTGCACAGTTAATGTATGACTCTTCAAGAAAACTCTGCAAATTTGTCTAGAGGATCAATGGTCTCAAATAACTGGTCATTGGGAAGATTGAATTAATCTAACAAAGTACTTGTCAGTCTCTCACCTGGTGGACCACATCTTAGCGTCTGCTAACCGGAGTACCTTTTCTAAAGGAAACACCCTCTCAGGCTATCAAACGCCTCACTGTCCAGAATGGGCACGCACCTGAACCGCCTCACAGTTCAAGGGCCCTGGTTTTGAAAGTAGAAGTCTTATCATAAAGTTTGTCATAGCTCAAAACTGTACATCTAGTTCTCAAGACTTTTCCTCAGTCTCTCACTTCCAAAGATCTAATGATTCAAATGAACAGTACCACTACAATGTACCATATGAACAAACAAGGTGGAAACAAAATCAAGATAGTTGTCACTCCAAACTCAGACAATGTGGCGTTGGCACTAGTGAGAGGGTTATCACTTACAGCCTTCCCTATTCTGGAAATCCAAAATGTAGAAGCAGACTAACTCAGTTGGTTTCACAAATAAAATCACAAGTGGCTTCTCAAGGAGAAGATAGTAAACAACATCTTCAAAGAATGGGGTACACCAGCGTTAGATTTATTTGCCACAGCACAAAACAAAAAATGCTCACTTTGTGCCAAGGGTAAAAGAACCATGATGTCTAGACAGTGCCCTTTTGATCAACTGGTCAACTCCATTAGCCAACGCTTTTCCACCAATACCCCTCGTACCACAAGTAGTTTTGAAGTTACAGAAATCAAACATCAAAATGGTTCTAATTGCACTAGATTGGCAGAGGGAGTGGTGGTACCCAGATCTCCTTCAGTTATTCAAAAAATGTCAGGCGCCTTCTACTCAGGCTAGATCTCTTACCCAGGCTCAAGGCCAGATATTGCATCCACCGATCCAATCTTTGAATTTGGCAGCATGGTTCTTGATATCCCACAATACGGCTATCTGAAGACTGTATGGAAAGACCCTCCTCACAATCATGTTATGTCCTCAAGTATAAACGATTTTGCATGTGGTGTCAAAACAATGGCCATGATCCTATTAATGTATAAGGTAATGTCATTGTCCCGTACTTAAGGCAGGTCAGGTCTACATTTCTCTTCCATTAAGGTCCATTTAACAGCAATTTACTACATACAGAAAATCTCCAACGCAACCATCTTTCTTCAAACTTTATATGGTCAAGGATAAGAGGACTTAAAAAATAGATTTTTCTCCATTGAAGAGACCACCTCTTCCTTGGGAGTTAAATTTAGTAATACCAAAGCTGATGGGCCCTACATTTGAACTATCCATAAACCAACTTTGTAGGAAGCTGGCCTGGTGTGTGGTGAGCACCTATGGTGTTAGTACCTTATACCAGGTCCAGGTATCCCCTATTAGTGAGGTGTAGGCAGTGTCTCGAAAGCTAGGGCTCTCAAGGTAGCCATGGATGAGCAGCCAAGACTTATCTAGGTGACATGCAAAGCTTATGTAATACCACTACAGTCCCACAGCACTTAGACACATGAAAGAACAACATAGTTACCAAAATAAAGGTACTTTATTATAGTAACACGAATACTAAAATACTGAATAGGCAATACTCCAATAGGAGGTAAGTAAATACTATTATGTACACATTAGAAGTCCGTAATTTACATAAAAAGCACTAGCAAATAGTAAAAAACAATACTGTGGATTGTGGATGCAGGATCAGTTTGACGCTGAATGAAGAAAGTCTGCAGTGCAGCACAGGAGCAGAAGAGGAGTTCCAAAAATGATGCAAGTGATGTCCCACGTTGGCAGCTGTGATGCAGTTGGTCAGTGGTGCTGGAAGACCACCACCAAGCCTTGGCAAACGCAAGAGTCAGAGAAGAAGGTTTTGCAAGGCTGAAGAGGACCAGCAAGGCCCAGGGGTCTCGACCCAAGGAAGGAAGTCCAAGGTGACCCTCAGAAGCTGGGAGAGTCACAAGAAGAGGAGGCATCCCCCACAGGTGACCCACAGGCGGCAGGCACAGGATTCGCAGTGAGGCCCAGTCAGCACACCTGAAAGGGAGCTCTAAGTCGCTGTAGCAGCAGGCAAGAGACTTTGCTTTGTGGGGAAGAGTGCTGGAGGCCGGGGCTACACTGAGCCAGAAGTTCCCTTGGAGGAGGACCAAACAAGCCTTGGTAGCAGTAAGGTTCATGGTGCACGGGGTACTGTCCTGCAAGGAGAGAAGCAAGGGCTTACCTTCTCCTAAGGTTGACGGCTGGTGGAGAAGGCCAAGGGGACCACTCCAGAGCACCACCGGTGATGCAGCATCCACGCAGCTCCGGACGACAGAGGATCCACGCAGCCGTTCGTTGTTGCGGTTGGTGCCTGCAAATGCAGGGGAGCGACTCCTTCCCTCCAAGGGAGATTCCTTCTTGTGCAGGCTGAAGATTTGTTGCTCCCAGAAGATGCACAGCCAGGGAAATATTGCAGTTGCTGGAAGGAGCCAGAGAAAGAATGTTGCAGAGTTGAGTCATCGCTGGAGTTACAGATTGTCGGTTCCTGGAGGGTACAGTTGCAGTCCTGGTGGCCAGAAGATGAAGTAAATGATGCAGAGTAGTTCTGCTAGAATCTTGCACGTCGAATCTGAGGACCCACCTAAGAGGAAGACCCTAAATAGCCCTGGAAGGGGAATTGGTCATCTAGCAGGGTGACCACTTATCAGGAGGGGACTTACACGTCACCTGCCTGACCTGGCCTCTCAGATGCTCCCAGGGGCCTCTGCCCACCTTGGATTCAAGATTGCAGTATCAAGTGGCCACCTGGAGGAGCTCTGGGCACCACCCCTGAGGTGGTGATGGACATCCATTGTCCAGTTTCGCTCTGGAGCAGGGACAAGGGGGTCCCTGGACTGGTGCAAACCGGTTTATGCAAATAGGGCACCAAATGTGCCCTTTAACGCATTCCGGTGGCTTGGGGAGGCTACCCCTCCCAAGCCATGCAACACCTATTTCCAAGGAAGAGGGTGTTACCTCCCTCTCCCACAGGAAATCCTTTGTTCTGCCTTCCCCTGCCTGAGCTTGTCAAGCAGCGGAAGGACAGAAACCTGTCTGATGGGTGGTAGCAGCATGAGCTTCCTGGAAAATATCAGAAGAATAGTAGGAGCAATGCTGTTGGTCCTCTAAGGAGCCTCCAGAGTGCATGGAATCATACAACCAATACTGGCAGCAGTATTGGGCTATGATTCAGACATGTTTGATACCAAACATGCCCATGTTCGGGGTTGTCATTATGTAGCTGGACAGGTAGTACACAGGTAAAATGGCCTGCCCGCACTTAGGAAGTCCAGAGTAGTGGAGCCGGAGTTCGTAGGGGCACCTCTGCTCATGCAGAGGTGTCCTCACACTCTGGTACCTGCACCCTGCCCTCTGGGCTTGAGGGACTGATATGGGGTGACTTACAGTGACCTGATGCAGTGACCTGTAGTGAAAGGGTGCGTACACCTTTTCACACAGGCTGCCATGGCATGACTGCAGACACATTTTGCATGGGCTCCCATGGGTGGCACAATACATGCTGCAGCCCATGGGGAACCTCTGGTGCCCCAGTGCTCTTGGTACCTAAGTACCATATACTAGGGAGTTACATGGGGGCACCAGCATGCCAATTGAGGGGAGTGCTAAGTCCTAAGCAACAAATTTTAGAGGGAGAGAACACAGTACACACACTTGTGATAGCAGGCACAAAGTGGGGGTAACCATGGCAAAAAAAGAAGGTAGTTTACTACAAACAATTTAACATTTGTCATGGAAAACTAAATTTTTAATAGCCTTTACCTCTGCGTGTGGGGTTAGTGAGTTACAAGTTGTCATCTTCAGAACCATTCACAATTTTCTGTCACAATAGTGGCTCTGCGTACACACCTTTCATTATTACCTAAAGAGGTCTCAGATTTTCATATTAACCAGTCTGTCACCCCCTACATTTTTCCTAACCCTACTACAACAGCAGAATGAAATTTGCATTCTCTAGATGTTGAGTACTGCTCTTCTACTTAGACAAAACGAAAGAGATAAAGTGGAACCATGTTTTTATAAACTGTGGCTCTCTAAGGCTAGGCTTGTCCGCTTCAAAAAAACATCTAGCAAGATGGATAGATTCTTGTATTCCTTTGTGCTACCAGATTGCTAATATACCTTTGCCAGGCAAATTTAACCTCACTCTACTAGAGGGAAGGTAGCAACCGCAGCTTGGTTCAGATAGGTTCCAATCTTGGATATCTGTAAGGCAGCCTCTTGGAGATCTATATACACCTTTACCTGACACTCTTGTTTAGAAACAGACACTCAAGCCGAAACAAAGTTCGGGTAAAAAAGGTTGAGGAATCTGTTTAAATAGTTCAAAATGTTTTCTGCTTGTTGCATTAATTCAGTGTATGTGGATTACTACATCTAGCACACGTACGTTTTACTGCATACATACACCTGACAGCCACGGTATGGGTTCTTTTCTTCAGTTTGCTTTTCTATTCAGCGTTTGTCTATCAATAAAGATCCTAGGATGCAGAATGAAAATGTTCATACCTGTAGTCCTAGTTCTGCAAAGTAGGTATCTTCATTGAAATTGTAAATTACCCTCCCTCTTCCCTAGATGTCAGAGCTGACTCTGAGGCAAACTGCTGGTAAATTGCATTGTGGGATAGGATGCTTCTGGGATTCTTAAAGGTACAAGTGCCTTTTTTAACCTCTGTTAGAGTTAGCCTTTCAGGCTGCATTTTCTCCTCATGCTGCTGATATACAGGCAACCATAAACCCATGACACTGTTGAGCAGACAAAGGCTGTTATAGCTCTAACATTTTCTCTATGGCAATGTTTCCCAACCTGTGGTCTGGGGAACCCTAGGGATCCTTGAAGCCTTCTCCGGGGATACGCAGCTGCTTAGAAAATTAAATTAACTGATAACAGGTTAATAAAGGGTATATAATTTTAAAAAGCAATATTTAATTTTCAACATTTCGAAATGTTCTATAAAAGTGAAGGGATTAAAAATTGGAGGCTAAAATTAAGCTAGTGTCCTCATTTTGATTAGTGGAACGAGTGCAAGTGCATCAAACAGAATGTAGTATGGCTGACTAGTGGCCTCATTTGAATTTAGAAAAGGTGTAACCTCCACATTAAAAATTTGATTAAAAAAAATATATGTTTGTGAATCAAATATATTATTAAATATTGTGTGTGTTTGTTAAATATTTGTTTCTGTACTTTTGTATTTTACGGTTTGAATCATCAAAAATGCTTATGCTGGGGAATCCTGCATCAAGTAATGACTCAGTGGGGTCCCCGGATTCTAGTAGTGATTCACTGGGGGTCCCTTGGCTCCAGTAATGATTAATTGGATGTCCACAGGAGTCAAAAGGTTAAGAACCACTGTTCCACAGCACTCAGTAGGGTAATATATCGGTGACCGACTACCGACTTCTATTTTATAGAAAGCTATTTTCGATGATGAACATTCTTAAATTACATTTTCTTCAAAGTTTAAATAAATTAAAGATGATATTCCGGGGTCCACGCAGGTTGCGTGGAGATTATTCAATGTTTGACTTCAATGAAGATGCCTATGATGCAGAACTAGGACTACATGTATGTAATATTTTCTTTAGGGAGGTCATTTGTGAGAGGTGGAAATCAGGGACTCTGGTCTCCGGACCCACCTCCACATTAGTCTGCTGGAGTTGGAGATGGCTCAGGGCATCTTCCAATAATAGTCGCCACAGCGGAGAACTTGCATTTTCAACAAGTTGCATGTTGGAGTTTCTAAGAAAAACACTCTCTGACACATTCGGGATTGAGTGGAGCACGAGACTCCTGTACACCTTCCTGCTACTACCTCTCCTACCTAACTGTCTGAAAAACATCAATAACTACCAGTTCCAAATTGAGCAAGGAGAGAGTAGCACTTGGAACTTCTTGGCATGAGCATTGACACCTCCATGCTTGTAGTTTGAGTGGCGGCAGTTGACACCCCTCCCACCCCCCACCCCTACCCCCCAAAAAAAAGACAGTGGATACAGGCATGGCTGCCAGTTATCCTTTTATAAAATATGTCTGTTAGCCCAAGAAAGACTTAAAGTGAGCATTATTAAACTTTATCTGTTGGCTCGTTTGGCCTTTTTGCATTAGCAGACTAGTCATCCTTGTTCAAGTCACCTATTGTAATGCATTTTGTTAGAGGTTTTGTCCAAGTTTCCTTCTAAGTCTTTTGTGATGCAGCAGTTGTACCTTAATTTGGTCCTTATGTTCCTTACATGTGCTCGTTTTGAGCTGTTACACAGCTGCTTCCTTTGTCTCCTGACCCAGACAGTAATCTCAACACATCCTGGAAGCGAGCTTCAGGCTCCGTTGTCCAGCCACCCTACAGCACCTTCTTTCCGGACAAATGATGCTGAAGACTTATGCAGCCCTTCTCCTGAAAGTTGTAACTGTTTCGTGTTATACTACACAAAAAAGTGATGGCTGCAAAGCTTGAAATTATCTCTTCCACTGGTAATTACTTTGGGCTGCATCCCAGTCCATTGTTATTATGCATAGCATGTCACTTCAATTTGCACCAACCCCTTGGGTATTTAAGGTGATGGCAGTTGCAGTCTGTCTTCAAGGGCAGGGATTCATATTTTCCTGTCCCTTAGCGACTGGCTGCTCAAGACAGGCTTGCTGTACTTGGTCACAGACCACCTCAGACTCTGTCCCTCTTCTGTCATCCCTTAGGTTTTCCATTAGCCAGCCAAAACCCCATCTGACTTATATGCCTAACACATGGCCCATTCATAGGGACTGTCCTGCCATGGTGACGTTCAGGCCGTTCCACTGCCACAGAGTGTCTTGGACATTCAGGATATTATTCTGATGTTTCAGACTCATTCATAAGTGTCAGTGAGAAGGATTAAGAGACTGGGGGCTTCCTTCTAGTCTCATGCTTTCTCCTGGTGCCTTATGCCATAACTTTCATATGCAGCTTGTAGTGGTATCTCCTTTTCCATTGGGGACAGCACCGAGGGCAGTTTGAACACCATCTGGGAGGACATAGCCTGGAAACATCAGGGGTGGCAGATGGACACTAGTCTACCTTGTGGCACGTCATTCTCTCTATCGAACTCAGAATTCTCTGGTGTGATGTATGAATCATCTCTGGGTTGGAGAGATCATCTGGAAGAAGAGATTAGGGGTCTGCACTCCCCAATGCAGTGCTCGTTCCACATTGACCTGCTAGGACTTTGTGCCATCCAGCTGGCCCTGAAACCCATCCAAATGACCATCAGGGGAAGACTGCTGCAGGTCCTTCCAGACAATACAATCTCCATGTGGTACAGCAACAACCAGGGCAGTGCTGTGTCCTGGATCTTGTGCCAGGAGGCACTACACCTTTGAAGGTGGCTGGATCAACAAAGATTCTTCATGGTGGCATGCCAATGGGCGCAATTACAGAAGCAGATGCTGGCTGGTGGACTATCAATGGAGTCTTTATCCCGAGGTGGCACAGGATGTCTTTGATCTGTGGATTTCTCTCTGGCTGGATCTTTTCACCATTGCTGAGAATGGGTAGTGTCAAGACTAATGCATGCTGGAGTTTTCAACATTGGTATCTCTAGGAGACTCGTTCCACCTGTTGTGGAACACACACCCTCTCTGTGCATTTCCACTGTAACCTTTGCGACTTCTGGTTCTGAGGAAGGTCAGGATGGACAGGTCTCAAGTTTTCTTGATAGCCCTGTATTGAACGTGGAGAGTTTGGTACCCCAATTTCTTGAGCCCCAGCACTCGACCTCTGGTCAGTCCACTAATTCCAGAGGAACTCCTGTCTCAGCAACAGGACATGGTCATGTACTAGAGTGACTAATATAGGACTTCCATGCCTGTAGCTTAAGCAGCAACAACTCCGTTTTGATTAATCATCAGAAGTGGTGGATGTCATCCTAGTGGCCAGACATCTCTCAGCCAAATTGGTCTATCTGGGACGCTGGGAAAAGTTTACGACCTGGTGTAGGGACAGCAATGATTTGAAATGGGCACTGTTAAAGGTTTTATGACTGCCATTTCTGTGTTTGCCTCTCCACCCTTCCGTTCTCAAATTACCGGTTAATGGGGTCCCTTAAATGTTTGATGCACATGTTTTCTGAAAGCCCTTAATGCATACCTCTGTGGGACCTTAACTTGGTCCTTATTTTTCTGCGGTGTACACCATTTGATCCTATAAATAGTTGTTTTCTATGACTACTAATAAAAAACCCGTTGTTTCTTATTGCGATCATTTCTGGGTACCACGTCAGGGATCTTCTTGTTGTAGCCTCTGTACATCACCTTCTTTCCTGACAAACTGGTGTTGAGGACTTTGGTAGCTTTTCTGCCTAAAGTTGTATCACTCTTCAATGTGGGTCAGTCCTGGTCTCTTAATGTGTTTTTCTCTCCATTTCTTTCCAGTATCCACCTGCATGATCCTAGGAGAGCCCAGATTTTTTTATTGAGAGCACAAAGGGAGTACTGTGTATTGCAACGCCTACTGGAGGGAGGGAGGGAGGGAGGCGGTCTGCTACTCTTTAGAAAATTGAACAGCATATTAATTTTTATATATAAAGTCATAAAATTGAAAAATCTAAAACATTCTTTAAATATTAAGAAATTTGAAAGTGTAGGTTAAAATGGAAGTTGGTATCATTAGCTTGTTTTGTGAGAGCAGCACAAGGACAACAAACCAAATATGGTATGGACAACGGGTGCCGCAGTTGATGCACAGACAAAAATAAAGCATATATGAGGAGCAAAAATGACTGTGATATCAGAGTCTAGAATTAAAAAAAACAAATTTAGAAAATTTCCAAACTTCATCTTAAAAATAAAATTTCGATGTTTCTATATTGGTTTATGAATTATATAAAATATTTAATCTGTGTTTTTGATGTGTACTTGTTTCTGTCTTGTTTTGAGGTTCAAATAGTAGAAATTGCTTATGCCCGGGTCCCCGGCTTCCAGCAGTGACACCGTGCCAGTCCCTTTATTCCAGTAGTGATTCTGTGGGGGTCCTCAGAATTAGGAGGCTAAGACGGCTGGTGTAGGTGATCAGCTGTTCGTGGGGTTTGCTGATGCCAAGACGGGAAAGGTGAGACAGAAGAACTAAGTCAGGGTGGATTACTCCAGTATTGGAACTTTCATAGATTCACATGCTTGAATACATCCCCGGTGGAATGTACAACATAGGCCTAAATGGTATATCTACATTACATGCCTTAGGCCTTAGTTTAACAACCTATCAGTCATTTTGTAAAATAGACCCAAACTTAAAATGAACCAATCACATTGCCACACCCCTAGAACCTCCAGCGAGGAGCTGCCTTCCCTCAGATTTTGAACCGCACGTCTCCTTTGTGCTCTGCTCAAGATTTTCTCTCTCAGAAGCTTATTCCTAAAAATTTGAAGTTTCTTTTTTTTCTTTGGTGCTTCAAACTGGCTGCCATGTCAGAGACACCAGGAAAGGGCCTTGTTAGATTCTGTGCCTCCAGTCTGAAGAAAACGTTATATGTGGATGATCCACTTGAGGATTGCATTTACTGCTTATACCCAAGTCATAAGACCAAGGAATGCAAAATATGTAGAAAGTTTTCTACAAAGACTTTGAAAGAGATGGAGGGTTGTCTGCCTTTGTGGCTTCATAAAGATAAGGCTGGCCACTCCCCCCCCTTGTCTTGGACAGTGCCTCTTCCTCTATCTCGGTTTCTAAAACGCCTGTCAAAAGAAAGCAGGAGGGCTCAGATACTCGAGCCACCAAAGAAGATTTCACAGAAGTCATCTGAGGGCTCTTCAAAAATCCACAGCCCTGCAGACAAGAAGCAAACTGGCATCCAGAAAGGGTCAGATTCCCTCAAAAAGTCCTTCAAAAAGACTATTTCTGAGCCATCTACGCCTCCTCTGAAGATCAAACATAAATTCAAGAAGTCCAGTTCTGCACTGTCGGTAGCACCATCGTCGATGGTGCTCTCGTCGACGACTGTATCGTCAGTGACACCTTCTATAGTCACTATTTCAATGTTGGCGACGGCCTCAGGATCCTAGTCGACGACGCTTTCATCTTTGTCAACGGGGCTACCCATCTCGTCACCGGGACTTTACTCGTCGACGCCACTCCCGTCAACTGTTGATCTTACGTCGATGGTTGATCTCACATTGACAGTCCGTCGACGGTGCTTCTGACGACGCCTCAGTCGATGACACCCGCGTGGGTGGTAATTTTGTCGTTAATGACACCGTCGACGCTTCCAGTGGCTACTTTCGCAACAACGGGATTCCTATGGTCGACAGTCAAGATGATACCTACAAAAAGACAAGTACCATCTTCATTACCTCTTTATCAGTCGTCAGAACATACTCCTCTCAAAAGGATATCCAAAACTATTATAGATCATGTGTGGAATCAGGGTTTGAAAATAATGCATAACTCTGCTCCGGTGCCGGCGGTCTTTCCGCAGCTGGATAAAAAATACAAGGCAACAGATGATGCTCCTGCTTGCCTTGCGGGGCATCCAAAGCCAGATTCAATGATTTCCCAAGCGGCACAACCATGTTTGAAGAACCCTTCCGCAACTCTAACTGCGCTTCCGGAAATGGATGGTAGGTGCCCTGATTACATCAGAAAAAGGTTCTCCATGTCTGCCATTGTGGTGCATGCTGCAAACTCCTTGGCGCTTCTAGAAGGTATGATAGGCAGCTATGGTTGGACATCGCTCGGTCGTTAGATGGCCTTCCGGACTCTAGCAAGGCTGAAGCGAGGAAGGTTCTAGTAGAGGGACAGCGCACATCTTCAGAAGTAATAGATTGTGCGTTAGACATTGCTGCTGTGGGTTTTCCGGCTTCTGGACGGATTGGCAGTATTAAGGCGCCAGGGATGGCTTAGGGCCACCAACTTTCAGCCTGAAGTCCAAACTAAGATTCTGGACCTTCCTTACGATGGAGAAGCGCTTTTTGGCAACCAAGTTGATGACTCTCTCCAGGCAATCAAGGCAGACACAGATACTGCCAGATCATTAGGCTCCCTGCAATATAAGCACACACCCTTTCAAGGTGCCAGAGGTAGAGTGCAGTCATCCTTTCGTGGAGGTTACTAACCATACAGGTACCCAGCTTATTCCTCTTTCTTCCAGTCTTCCAGACCCCAATATTATAAAAGACAACCGCCGGCAGTGGCATATAGCAGGCCTCCTCACAGAGGAAAGTCAGGGAGGCAAACCAAATATCCCTCCCACAGACAATAACCTCCTCCAATGGCCGGCTACCTCTCCTTCCTCTCTAAAACACCACCTTCAGCGTTGGCGTTGGATAATGAACGACAAGTGGGCCCTAGACTTAATAAATTATGTTCATCTGCTAGAACTTACATGTATGCGCCTGTGGTCACCTCCTGCCCAAGTACATCAACAGCTCTCCATCTTCTTCTGGAAATCGAGGTCATGTAATCCAAAAGAACGATAGAATTCATACCCCATTCGCAAAAGGGGAAAGGTTTCTATTCTCGCTTCTTCCTAATCGGAAAAAAATCTTGTCTATTGAGACCCATCCGGGATCTGAGGGAGTTGAACAAATATCTGAAGAAGCAGTCCTTCCGCATGGTGACATTGAAGGACGTCTTGCAGTTTCTCAACAGATATTACATGGCTTCCTTAGACTTGCAGGATGCCTACTTCCACATACTCATTCACCCGAAACACCGGAAGTTCCTGAGATTTATGGTAGCCGGCTGGCACTTTCAATTCAAGGTGCTCCCTTTCGGGCTCAAGTCTGCACCCCAAATTTTTACAAAGCATATCTACTGCACCAGAGACTGCAAATATTTCCATACCTGGACTACTGGTTAGTGAATGCCTCCAACATCCAGTCACTATGCCATTCTCTCAAGGCAACCTTACCCCTTTTCAGTCAATTAGGCCTCACTCTCAATCAAGAAGAGTCCCAGCTTCAGCCAACCATGAGAATAGTTTTCCTGGGCACCATGCTGGATACGATCCAAACAAAAGCTTATCCAGCAGTGGAAAGACAACTCAAGCTCATCGAGCTAGCAGGAGCAGTTCAGCCAAGAAAGTTTCTTTTAGTTCAACGCTTCAAGTCATTACTGAGGATGATTTCCTCGTGTCACTGTCGCCTTCGTATGCCCCCACTCCAGAAGGAGCTCGACAGGCAACGGAAGCAGACACAAGGCACCTTCGAGGACACAGGTAACAACACAGATGTCAACTTCACTCGATTGGTGGATAACACCTGGGAACATTTCCAGAGGCCTAGAATTCTTAACTCTGGTCCCTCCGCTCACTATAACAGGAGCTTTGCTTCGATGGAGGGATGGGGGTGTATGTCTACAAGACCTCCAGGTGAGTGGCAAGTGGCCCCCTTCTCATGCTACTCTTCAAATCAACCTCCTCGAGCTCAGAGCAGTGTACCTGGCGCTGCAGGCTTTCCTTCCAAGAATCCAAGGCTCATCAGTGCTTTTCCGAACGGACGATACCACCACCATGCACTACACCAACAAGCAAGGGGAGGGGCTCGGTCACATCTGCTGTCCAAGGAAGCGCAGACCATTTGGGCCTGGTGCATTCAGCATTCAGTGCACATAAAGGCAGATCACCTCCCAGGAGTACACAACACCACTGCAGAGTTGCTAAGCAGACTGAGTACATCTTCCCATAAATGGGAATTGGATCAGAAGATGCTAGATGCAATATTCCTAAAATGGGGGAAGCCAAATCTGGACCTGTTTGTGACGTCCCAGAACGCAAAATGCCGATTTTTATGCAAGTTTGCATCACCAACTAGGGTCGTGGGGAAATGCCTTTTCAATAGCATGGTCAGGGATTTATGACACAACCTCAAACTGAAGCAGAAAGACCGCTCCATTCTCTCAAATTGAAAAGATGTCTCAAATTCTACTTACAAAAAACGAGGTCAATCAGGAAATCGAACCAACTCTTCATAGCCTTCAGTGCACCCAGAAAAGGGCATCCTGTCGCTTAGCAAACCATTCCAAATGGATCTTGAACACAATAGCCTTCTGCCATGAAAAGGCTGGTCGGCCTCTGTACGTCAGAGTGCGTGCACACTCAACTAGGGCAGTTTCCACGTCTTGTGCACTGTTCTTGGGCATGTTCCTACCTGACAACTGCCGAGCGGCGATGTGGAGAACGACGCATGCTTTCAGCATCCAAACAATAAAGCTTTGTGAGACGCCGCAAGATGCAGCGTTGGTCAAGCAGTCCTTAGGCATTTGTTCTGATGAAGGTGAGCTGTTTCTCTTTTCCGGCCAGCTGCTTCTGCTATTTAACACACATTTTCTGTTTAATAGTAACGTATAACATATACATATGGATTTATCTATTGGTATCTTAAAATATTGATATTTCTATTACATACAGTTATCTAAGTGCAGATGCTATCTTTTACATGGGAGAGCGTGCTCTTATGAATACATAAAAGGTGTTAGTCACTGCTTGCTATTCTTAGTCAGGCATGTGAGTCTGTGAAAGTTCCAATACTGGAGTAAGAATTAAGTTACTTACCTGTAACTGTAGTTCTCTAGTATTGGAAGCTTTCATAGATTCACATGTGGCTCAACTGCCTCCCCTGATGAGCTGACCTTCTACTCTCCTCAGTGTTCTTTATTATTACAGCACTTATGCTTGGAAAATCTGAGGGAAGGCAGCTCCTCACAGGAGGTTCTATGGGGCAATGTGATTAGTTCATTTTAAGTTTGGGTCTATTTTACAAAATGACTGTGATAGGTTGTAAAACTAAGGCCTAAGTCATGTAATATAGATCCACAGTTTAGGCCTCTGTTGTACATTCCACCGGGGACTTCCATCTCGACGACAGGGAAGTATTCAAGCATGTGAATCTATGAAAGCTTCCAATACTGGAGAACTAGAGTTACAGGTAAGTAACTTATTTCTTCTCTGACTAAACTCTGTGGGTCTGCGGTCCCATTACACAAGGACAAAGGCTGCTACAACAGTGTTGGCCAGGAGTGTTCCTGCCTTGGATATCTGTCAGGCCTCAACATGGTCACCTGTGCACACTATCACCAAGCACTTGTACCTATTCTGGTGCTCAGTTTTGCAGGACCTTTTGGATTGAGTCCACTCCTCAGACGCTTTACCTTTTGGGAGGCATGCTTGGGCATCTGTTTCAGAGCTGAGGAATCTGCAATTAGAAGTGTCCATCGAAAGGACAAGTTACTTGCCTTCGGCCCTTCTCTGTGGTGGGCATTCTAACAGGGCATTCCTTAAGCCTTCCCATCCCCCCTGTTCTGTGGAATGAACCACTGTACAATTTAAAAAGGTCCCTAGTTATTTTTCAGCACATTGTCACCTTTGACTTGTCACGATTGATCAGAGTTCAAAAGCATATGAGAGGACAAAGATGGAAACTGACGCCACCATGTGGGGGGTGGTACCTATATGTTGGTCCACTCGGTCACTTCTGATGCAGCGCAGGTTGTTGTGGAGTCCAGTGCCATATGTGCCCAGGTGCGGTAGCAATTGCAGATCAAGTCTGCCACTTTGGGATTATTCTAAAGGTGAGGAAGCTTTGGTTAAATAGAACATCTGCCAGAAAAACTGTTCCTGAAGAGAAGTATCCTGTTCTACAATTCCTGCGTGACATGAATACATACAGTATGTCTCTTAAGTAGCAGCCGCGTGCTTCGCTTTAAGACCACATGGACCTCTCCAAGGCAAGTTCTGATTCACGTCATGACATTGAGCACCCCTCACTTTTTACAAATAATTTTGCCTTGGAGGCAAGCTAGAAAGGGCCTTGGTTTACTTTAGGAAGTATGTTTTTAAAATTTTTTTTTGATCATTAGCAAATTTTGCACATCTTGTTAACCTCCCTTTTCTTCCTACAGCCCATCCACTTTCCCCTTATTCTGTCTTAATATAAGTCTATCCAGTAGCTGCAGGGCCAAAACTGAAGGGGGAGCTGAATGATTCCGTGTATGAACAAAAGGGCTTACAGCAGGAGAACGTGCAAATCCACTTTGATGTTCTATTGACGGGCCAAGGCATTTGGACCATTTTCGTGCCAGCTGGAGAGCTAGATGCTTGTAAAGAAAAAAGAGTGGAGTGATGAAGGTCTTAAGAGTACAACAGTCTCAATCATTAGGTTTTTGTACTATCTGCAAAAAGGAATCCAAACAGTGTATTGGCTGGTTACTTGACTACAATGTACAATGTGTGCATGCTCTAATCTATTTACGTACTTTGTTTTCGTCTTTTGTTTTAGGTTGGCACAGGGGCTACAGTTGCCACACTTGCTGATGCCTCTGAGCTACCTACCACAGTCACTGTTGCACAAGTTAATTATTCTACTGTTACAGACGGAGAGGTAAGCTAGTATCACAGCACCGGCACATTTATTGTTTATTTGGCACTCTATTTAATCTGGTTGGTGGTCTCCAACACCAGGGACTGATTACTTAGAAGATGAATTCTTTGTACAAAGAAACAGTTGAGATAGCTCCATCCTGCCCTGCTTCATCTCTGGGAAGTGATGTTAGGGGATTGATTTGTCTGCAGATTTGTCCTTGTGAGCCCTATTGGAACTGGCACGTTCAAAGCAAGTGTGCCTGTAGATACACATGCTTTGCATAATCCCACCATCTAGTTTACTAGTTCTGCCCATAGGCATCAATTCCTTTAAGTTGTTTTCCTCTGCCATCTGGTTTGAATGTGCGCTCCTCTGCTGCGTCTCTCCTAGTTTAGGCATAATGTCGGTGCAGTTTTCGATCGCAGTTAGTACTCGATCCTTCTCCGGTAGTTCACCAAAGTCTGTCTTGTTGGGGCGACTGCTTGACAGTGCCACCTCTTAGGCCTCTGCCCTTTGGGGGCGACACTTCCATTCAATAATGTCCACCCAATGCCTGTTTGGTGATGGAACAGAAGCCCTTTCGGTT
Organism: Pleurodeles waltl; assembly: GCF_031143425.1. Taxonomy (NCBI): domain Eukaryota; kingdom Metazoa; phylum Chordata; class Amphibia; order Caudata; family Salamandridae; genus Pleurodeles; species Pleurodeles waltl. The sequence continues at coordinate 739,432,984 of NC_090442.1, read as the reverse complement.
CTGCGCTCATTGCCACACCAAGTTTCTACACTCCAACCAATCTCAGGTATGTAACTTGTGTCTTTCCCTGACCATTAAGAAGTCACCTGCAAATATTGCAAATCCTTCTGGTCCAAGGAGACACTGAGAGAGCAACGAGTTCAACTTGATGTCCCGACGCAGCACTTACGACACCGGCCATTTTTGGATCGGAGGAACTTCAAGAGGAGGGTTACGTTCAGGGTCGGCAGCAGATGAAGGCACCTTCTCCCACGAGGACAAATTGGAGTCCAAGTGCAAGATGTACAACCTCACACAGGGACAACCTGTAAGTACAGGACCCCCTTCCCACATACCAGCCCCAGTAAGCCATTTCTAAGGGCCATATACCTGCCCAGGACCGACCGAAGACTTCTGTTCGTCCGCCACTCCCTTTGGGCCATTGTCTGCACCAAATAGCTGTGCCTGACACACCCCAGCCCTGCCTCCGCGCAGAAAACACAGCAGAAGACTGATGTTCCTGTGTCGACACCTACACCATCAGAGTCATGCCGAACATAATAGACGAAAGCGCACGTGCTGATACACCACTCCCGCTTGGCACTGAAGCCAAAAGTGTTGGAGCCAGTAAACTCTACATCAAAACCCTTGGCACTGAAAGCTCCTTCTGAGCCGAAAACATTCCCTTTTTGAAGCAAATATTCAGAACTGAACTGTGAGGAAATGCCTCCATGTCATGGTTACCCCCTGACTTTTTACCTTTGCTGATGCTAAGTTATGATTTGAAAGTGCGCTGGGACCCTGCTAACCAGGCCCCAGCACCAGTGTTCTTTCCCTAAACTGTACCTTTGGCCCACAATTGGCACAACCCTGGCACTCAGGTAAGTCCCTTGTAACTGGTACCCCTGATACCAAGGGCCCTGATGCCAGGGAAGGTCTCTTAAGGGCTGCAGCATGCCTTATGCCACCCTGGGGACCCCTCACTCAGCACATGCACACTGCCTCACAGCTTGTGTGTGCTGGTGGGGAGAAAATGACTAAGTCGACATGGCACTCCCCTCAGAGTGCCATGCCAACCTCACACTGCCTGTGGCATGGGTAAGTCACCCATTCAGCAGGCCTTACAGCCGTAAGGCAGGGTGGTGCACTAAACCACAGGTGAGGGTATATGTGCATGAGCACTATGCCCCTACAGTGTCTAAGCAAAACCTTAGACATTGTAAGTGCAGGGTAGCCTTAAGACTGGTCTGGTAGTTTGTCAAACACGAACTCCACAGTTCCATAATGGCTACACTGAAAACTGGGAAGTTTGGTATCAAACTTCTCAGCACAATAAATGCACACTGGTGCCAGTGTGTAATTTATTACAACACACCCAGGGGGCATCTTAGAGATGCCCCGTGAATACCTACCGGACTTCTAGTGTAGGCTGACCAGTTCCTGCCAGCCTGCCACACCCCAGACATGTTGCTGGCCACATGGGGAGAGTGCCTTTGTCACTCTGTGGCCAGGAACAAAGCCTGTACTGGGTGGAGGTGCTTCTCACCTCCCCCTGCAGGAACTGTAACACCTGGTGGTGAGCCTCAAAGGCTCACCCCTTTTGTTACAGCGCCCCAGGGCGTCCCAGCTGGTGGAGATGCCCGCCCCTCCGGCCCCCACTTTTGGCAACAAGGCTGGAAGAGATAATGAGAAAAACAAGGAGTCACCCACCAGTCAGGACAGCCCCTAAGGTGTCCTGAGCTGAGGTGACCCCTACCTTGAGAAATCCTCCATCTTGAGTTTGGAGGATTCCCCCAATAGAATTAGGGATGTGCCCCACTCCCCACAGGGAGGAGGCACAAAGAGGATGTAGCCACCCTCAAGGACAGTAGCCATTGGCTACTGCCCTCTCAGACCTAAACACACCCCTAAATCCAGTATTTAGAGGCTCCACAGATCCCAGGAAATCAGATTCCTGCAACCTGAAGAAAGGAGGACTGCTGACCTACAAGCCTGCAGAGAAGGAGGAAGATGACAACTGATTTGGCCCCAGCCCTTCCGGCCTGCCCAACTTCGAAAACCTGCTCCAGCGACGCATCCGACAGGGACCAGCGACATCTGAAGCCTCAGGACTGCCCTGGACTACAGGATCAAGAAACTCCCGTGAACAGTGGCCCTGTTCAAAACCAGACACTTCTTTGCAACAAAGAAGCAACTTTCAAAGACTGCATGTTTCCCGCCGGAAGCGTGAGACTTCACACGCTGCACCTGATGCCCCCGGCTCGAGATCCAGAGAACAAACACCACAGGGAGGACTCCCTGGCGACTGCAAACCTGTGAGTAACCAGAGACGACCCCCCTTAGCCCCACAGCGACGCCTGCAAAGAGAATCTAGAGGCTCCCCCTGACTTCAACACAGGAGTGACCCCCAGGCGTCCCTCTGCTAAGCCCAGGTGGTGGCTGTCCTGAGAAGCCCCCCTGTGCCTGCCTGCACCGCTAGAGTGACCCCCGGGTCCCTCCATTGTTCCTTACCTGAAACCCGATGCCTGCTTTGCACACTGCACCTGGCCGCCCCTGTGCTGCTGAGGGTGTGTTTTGTGTGCCTACTTGTGTCTCTCCCCCCCCCCCCCCCCCCCAGTGCTCTACAAAACCCCCCTGGTCTGCCCACTGAGAACATAGGTACTTACCTGCTGGCAGACTGGAACCAGAGCACCCCTGTTCTCCATAGGCGCCTATGTGTTTTGGGCACCTCTTTGACCTCTGCACCTGACCTGCCCTGAGCTGCTGGTGTGGTAACTTTGGGGTTGCCTTGAACCCCCAACGGTGGGCTGCCTATGCCCCAGGACTGAGACTTGTAAGTGTGTTACTTACCTCCTAATCTAACCTTTACTTACCTCCCCCAGGAACTGTTGATTTTTGCAGTGTCCACTTTGAAAATAGCTTATTGCCATTTTTACAAAGACTGTACATGATATTGTTTCCATTCAAAGTTCCTGAAGTATCTAAGTGAAGTACCTTACATTTAAAGTGTTGTTTGATGTAAATCTTGAACCTGTGGTTCTTAAAATAAACTAAGAAAATATATTTTTCAATATAACAACCTATTGGCCTGGAGTAAGTCTTTGAGTGGGTGTTCCTCATTTATTGCCTGTGTGTGTACAACAAGTGCTTAACACTACCCTCTGATAAGCCTACTGCTCAACCACACTACCACAAAATAGAGCATTAGAATTATCTACTTTTGCTACTATCTTACCTCTAAGGGGAACCCTTGGACTCCATGCACCCAATTTCTTACTTTGAAATAGTATATACAGAGCCAACTTCCTACATTGGTGGATCAGCGGTGGGGTCTAAGACTTTGCATTTGCTTGACTACCCAGCCAATACCTGATCACACGACTAAATTCCAAAAATTGGCATTAGAAACTGATTTTTGCAATTAGAGCTATTTTTCTAAATTTTTCAAAATCCTGCTTGGGCCTTGTGTTAGTCCCTGTTAGCATTTCTTTTAGAGTTTAAAAGTTTTGTAAAAGTTTGGAGTAAGTTCTAGAGATAGTTTTAGATTGTTCGAAAGTATCCCAAGTTTTAGAAAAATAATGTCTAGCACAGAAGAGATGGTGGTGGAACTCAACCTCACCCCTTACCTGCATCTAAGGATGTTGGAGTTAAAGACTCTCTGTAAGATAAAAAATATAAAACAGGATCAAACCCTACCAAAGTACAGCTCCAGGAGCTTTTGGCAGAGTTTGCAAGAGACCACCCCTCTGAAGATAACCTTACAGAGAGGGAAACTAGTGACCTGGAGGATAATTCCCTCCCTCCTGTCCTAGTTAGGGAGGCCAGGGTCCCTCAAACCCTGACTCCACAAGTGATAGTCAGAGATGCCAGGATGGCCAAAAGATTGGCTTTGGGGAGACAGCTCCTAGCCTTAGAGAGTGAAAGACGAGAGATGGGTTTAGCTCCCATCGATGGTGGCAGAAACTTAAATAGGGTCAGAGAGAATACGGACATGCTATCCCCTAAGGGATTGTAACAAATTATGAAGATGGTGATGACATCACCAAATGGTTCACAACTTTTGAAAGGGCTTGTGCAACCAGAAAAGTAAACAGATCTCACTGGGGTGCTCTCCTTTGGGAAATGTTCACTGGAAAGTGTAGGGATAGACTCCTCACTCTCTCTGGAAAAGATGCAGAATCCTATGACCTCATGATGGCTACCCTGATTTAGGGCTTTGGATTCTCAACTGAGGAGTACAGGATTAGGTTCAGGGGGGCTAAAAAATCCTCGAGCCAGACCTGGGCTGATTTTGTTGACTTCTCAGTCAAAACACTAGAAGATTGGATTAATGGCAGTGGTGTAAATGAGTATGAAGGGCTGTATAGTTTGTTTATGAAGGAACACCTTTTAAGTAATTGTTTCAGTGATAAATTGCATCAGCATCTGGTAGACCTAGGTCCAATTTCTCCCCAAGAATTGGGAAAGAAGGCAGGCCACTGGGTCAAGACTAGGGTGACCAAGACTTCCACAGGGGGTGACCAAAAGAAAGGGGTCACAAAGACTCCCCAGGGGAATAGTGTTGAGACATCCAAGGGAAAAGGTAAAGAGTCTTCTACTGGACCCCAAAAACCTGCACAGGAGGGTGGGTCCAAAGCCTCTTCACAATCCTCATTTGGGTACAAGGGTAAAAACTTTGATCCCAAAAAGGCCTGGTGTCGCAGCTGTAGTCCGCATGGACACCAGACTGGAGACCAGGCCTGTCCCAAGAAAGGTTCCACTTCAACTACTACTCCAGTTAGCACTGGAATAGCCAGTCTCCAGGTGAGATCAACTGTGTGTCCAGAGCAAATCAGGGCCCACACTGAAGCTTCATTAGTCTCTGAGGGTGGGGTGGACTTAGCCACACTAGCTACCTGGCCGCCTAACATGCAAAATTACAGGCAGCAGCTTATTATTAATGGGACTAGAGTAGAGGCCCTGAGGGATACAGGTGACAGTGTCACTATGGTGACAGACAAACTGGTTTCCCCAGGACAAAACCTGACTGGACAAATGTATCCAGTCACCAATGCGGACAATCAGACTAAAGTACATCCCATGGCTATGGTAACTTTAGAATGGGGAGGGGTCACTGGCCTGATCAGGTGGTAGTCTCTTCTATTATACCAGTTGAATGTCTTCTTGGAAATGATCTGGAGTCCTCAGCATGGGCTGAGGTAGAACTCAAAACCCATGCAGCCATGCTGGGTATCCCTGAACTGGTGTGTGTCGAGACTAGGGCACATTGCAGAGCTCAGGGTGAAAGAGGTGTTGGAGTCTGGAATAATGGCCCAATCCTCCAAGAGAAAAGGAAAGAAGTCTGGGGAACCAACTTCAGCAAAGAAAAAGAAACAGAACCTCACTTCTCAGGAAGAAGTTCTATCCCCTGAGGGAACTGAGCCTATAGAGTTAGAACCTTACCAGGTTGAGCTCTTGGGCCCAGGGGGACCCTCAAGGGAACAGCTGTGCAAGGGGCAAGAAACTTGTCCCTCTCTTGAAGGCCTAAGGTAGCAAGCTGCTAAATAAGAAAAAGGAATGGTCAGTGGTACACACAGGGTCTATTGGGAAGATGGTCTCCTTTACACTAAGGCAAGAGATCCCAAACCTGGTGCTACTAGGAGAGTGGTAGTGCCTCAGGAGTTTAGGGAGTTCATTCGGACCTTAGCCCATGACATTCCCCTTGCTGGGCATTTGGGTCAAACCAAGACATGGGAGAGGTTAGCCAAACATTTCTATTGGCCCAATAGGTCCCAGAAGGTAAAGGAGTTTTGTGCCTCCTGTGCCACCTGCCAAGCCAGTGGTAAGCCAGGTTGCCATCCAAAGGCCCCCCTCATTCCACTTCCAGTGGTGGGGGTCCCCTTTGAAAGAGTGGGAGTGGATATAGTGGGTCCACTTGAACCTCCCACAGCATCAGGGAATCAGTATATCCTAGTAGTAGTGGATCATGCTATTAGGTACCCTGAGGCAATTCCCCTTAGGTCCACTACTGCCCCTGCAGTAGCCAAAGCACTCATTGGTATTTTTACCATAGTGGTATTTCCTAAGGAGGTGGTTTCTGACAGAAGTACCAACATCCTGTCAGCTTACCTGAAACATATGTGGAATGAGTGTGGGGTGACTTACAAATTCACCATACCATCCACAAACCAGTGATCTTGTTGAGAGATTTAACAATACATTGAAGGGCATGATCATGGGGCTCCCTGAAAAACTCAAAAGGAGATGGGATGTCCTCTTGCCATGCCTGCTTTTCTCCTACAGAGAGGTGCCTCAGAAGGGAGTAGGGTTTTCCCCCTTTGAACTTCTGTTTGGCCATCCTGTAAGGGGACCACTAGCTCTTGTGAAAGAGGGCTGGGAGAGACCTCTCCATGAGCCTAAGCAAGATATAGTGGACTGTGTACTATGCCTACATTCCAGGATGGCAGAGTACATGGAAAAGGCAAGTAAAAACCTTGAGGCCAGCCAACAACTCCAGAAGATGTAGTATGACCCAAAAGCTGCTATGGTTGAGTTTCAACCAGGGCAGAACATCTGGGTTCTGGAGCCTGTGGCTTCCAGGGCACTTCGGGACAAATGGAGTGGCCATTAGCTAGTGCTAGAGAAGACGAGTCAGGTCACCTACCTGGTGGACCTAGGCACTAGCAGCACCCCCAAGAGGGTGATTCATGTTAACTGCCTAAAACTCTTCCATGACAGGGCAGATGTAAACATGTTGATGGTGACAGATGAGGACCAGGAAGCAGAGAGTGAACCTCACCCTGATCTCCTCTCCATTGACCCTAAAGATGGCACAGTAGATGGAGTGATCTATTCAGACACCCTCTCTGGCCAACAGCAAGCTGACTGTAGGAAAATCCTACAACAGTTTGCTGAGCTCTTTTCCCTAACCCCTGGTCAGACATACCTGTGTACCCATAATGGGTAAACAGGAGACAGCATGCCTATCAAGAATAAAATATTTAGATAGTCTGACCAAGTTAAAGAAAGCATCAAAGTGGAAGTCCACAAGATGCTGGAATTGGGAATCATTGAGCACTCTGACAGCCCCTGGGCTTGCCCAGTGGTCTTGGTCCCCAAACCTCACACGAAAGATGGCAAGAGAGAGATGAGGTTCTGTGTGGACTACAGGGGGCTTAATTCTGTCACCAAGACAGATGCTCACCCTATTCCAATGGCAGATGAGCTGATTGGTAAATTGGGTGCTGCCAAATATCTGAGTACCTTTGACTTGACAGCAGGGTACTGGCAAATAAGGATGGCACCAGGAGCAAAAGAGAAAACAGCATTCTCTGCACCTGATGGGCACTACCAGTTTACTGTGATGCCCTTTGGCCTAAAGAATGCCCATGCCACTTTCCAAAGGTTGGTGAATCAAGTCCTTGCTGGCTTGGAGTCCTTTAGTGCAGCTTATCTTGATGATATTGCTGTCTTTAGTTCCAGCTGGCAGGATCACCTGGTCCACCTGAAGAAGGTTTTGCAGGCCCTGCAAGCAGCAGGCCTCTCTATCAAGGCATCTAAATGTCAGATAGGGCATGCTACTGTGGTTTACTTGGGACACCTTGTAGGTGGAAGCCAAGTTCAGCCACTCCAACCCAAGATCCAGACTATTCTGGACTGGGTAGCTCCAAAAACCCAGACTCAAGTCAGGGCATTCCTTGGCTTGACTGGCTACTATAGGAGGTTTGTGAAGGATTATGGATCAATAGTGCCCCCCCCCCCCTCCCCCACCTCACAGAACTTGCCTCCAAGAAAATGCCCAAGAAAGTTAACTGGACCTTGGACTGTCAAAAGGCCTTGACACCCTGAAGCAAGCCATGTGCACAGCACCAGCTTTGAAAGCTCCAGATTACTCTAAGCAGTTCATTGTGCAGACAGATGCCTCTGAACATGGGATAGGAGCAGTACTGCCTCAGACAAATGGTGATGGCCTTGACCAGCCTCTTGCTTTTATTAGCACTAGGTTACTTCCCAGGGAGCAGCGTTGGAGTGCCATTAAGAGGGAGGACTTTGCTGTGGTCTGGTCCCTGAAGAAGTTGAGACCATACCTTTTTGGTACTCACTTCATAGTTCATACTGACCACAGACCTCTCAGATGGCTCATGCAAATGAAAGGAGAAAACCCTAAACTGTTGAGGTGGTCCATCTCCCTACAGGGAATGGACTTTATAGTGGAACACAGACCTGGGACTGGCCATGCCAATGCAGATGGCCTTTCCAGGTTCTTTCACTTCGAAAATGAAGACTCTCTTGGGAAAGGTTAGTCTCATCCACTTTCGTTTGGGAGGGGCGGGGTTGTGTGAGGAAAGGCCTCCTTGGCATGGTTACCCCCTAACCTTTTTCCTTTCCTCAAGGATCCTCCCTTAGCCCAACACTTTTCAATGTTTACAGGGCTTCCCTCGCCAACATCGCACGATCCCACATCATCAATATAGTATCCTACGCAGACGACACCCAGCTGATCATCTCCCTCACGAAAGACCCCACAACAGCAAGAAACAACCTCCACAAGGGACTTCACGCTATCGCCGACTGGATGGAATCAAGCCGCCTCAAGATAAACACAGACAAAACAGAGGTTCTCATCCTCGTCAGCAACCTCTCCGACCTGGAACAACTCCTGGTGGCCTACATCCCCCGACGCAGCCCCAACCCCCACCACCCAAGTACAGAACCTAGGCATCATCCTTGACTCAGCACTCAGCATGACTCAACAGGTCAACGCAGTCTCCTCTTCCTGCTACAACACCCTCTGCATGCTCTGCAAGATATTCAAGGGGATTCCCGTAGAAACCAGAAAAACGGTCACCCACGCCCTAGTCAGCAGCCGACTGGACTTCGCCAACACACTCTATGCAGGAACCACAGCCAAACTACAAAAGAAAATGCAACGCATCCAAAACGCCTCCACCCTACTCATCCTTGACGTCCCACGCTGCAACCACATCTCAGCCCCTCTCAGAGAATCTACACTGGCTACCCGTATCGAAGAGGATCACCTTCAAACTACTCACCCACGTACACAAAGCCTTCCACAACACAGGTCCGGCCTATCTGAACGACAGACTCACCTTCCACAACCCCGCCCGCCAGCTGCGCTCCGCCAGCCTCGCCTCCGTCCCCCGCATTCACCGCTCCACCACTGAAGGAAGATCCTTCTCGTACCTCGCCGCCAAGACCTGGAACTCCCTACCGCTCAAATTACGCCAGACCCAAGACCTCCTAGCCTTCAGAAAACACCTCAAGACATGGCTTTTCGACCACTAGCTCCCCCCCCCCCCCAGCGCCGTGAGACCCTAACGGGTGAATAGCGCGCTTTATAAATTGTTTTTTTTTTTTGACTGATTAATTGATTGATTGCTGATGCTAAGTTATGATTTGAAAGTGCACTGGGACCCTGCTATCCAGGCCCCAGCACCAGTGTTCTTTCCCTAAACTGTACCTTTGTCTCCATAATTGGCAAAACCCTGGCACTCAGGTAAGTCCCTTGTAACGGGTACCCCTGGTACCAAGGGCCCTGATGCCAGGGAAGGTCTCTTAAGGGCTGCAGCATGCCTTATGCCATGCTGGGGACCCCTCACTCAGCACATGCACACTGCCTCACAGCTTGTGTGTGCTGGTGGGGAGAAAATGACTAAGTCGACATGGCACTCCCCTCAGAGTGCCATGCCAACCTCACACTGCCTGTGGCATAGGTAAGTCACCCCTCTAGCAGGCCTTACAGCCCTAAGGCAGGGTGCACTATACCACAGGTGAGGGCATATGTGCATGAGACTATGCCCCTACAGTGTCTAAGCAAAACCTTAGACATTGTAAGTGCAGGGTAGCCATAAGAGTATATGGTCTGGGAGTTTGTCATGCACGAACTCCACAGTTCCATAATTGCTACACTGAAAACTGGGAAGTTTGGTATCAAACTTCTCAGCACAATAAATGCACACTGATGCCAGTGTGCAATTTATTGTGACCTACATCCAGAGAGCATCTTAGAGATGCCCCGGAATACCTACCCGACTTCTAGTGGAGGCTGACCAGTTCCTGCCAGCCTGCCCCACACAAGACATGTTGCTGGCCACATGGGGAGAGTGCCTTTGTCACTCTGTGGCCAGGAACAAAGCCTGTACTGGGTGGAGGTACTTCTCACCTCCCCCTGCAGGAACTGTAACACCTGTCGGTGAGCCTCAAAGGCTCTAGCCTGTTACAGTGCCCCAGGGCATTCCAGCTAGTGGAGATGCCTGCCCCTCTGGACACAGCCTCCACTTTTGGCAGCAAGTCCGGAGGAGATAATGAGAAAAACAAGGATGAGTCACCCACCAGTCAGGACAGCCCCTATGGTGCTCTGAGATGAGGTGACCCCTGCCTTAAGAAATCCTCCATCTTGTTTTGGAGGATTCCCCCAATAGGATTACGGATTTGCCCCCCTCCCCATATGGAGGAGGCACTAAGAGTGTAGCCACCCTCCAGGACAGTAGCCATTAGCTACTGTCCCCTAGACCTAAACACACACCTAAATTTTGTATTTAGGGGCGACCCTGAACCAAGGAAATCAGATACCTGCAACCTGAAGAAAGGACTGCTGACCTAAAAGTCCAGCAGACACGATGGAGACAACAACTGACTTGGCCACTGCCCTTTTGGCCTGTCTCCAGACTCAACCTGCATAGCGACACATCCAGCAGGACCAGCGACCTCTGAGGACTCAGAGGACTGACCTGCACCTAAAGGACCAAGAAACTCAGAGGACAGTGGTTGTCCAAAACTACAACCAAGAACCCATTTTTAAAGAAGACTCCAGCCTTACTCCGGAAGTGTGAGGCTTCAGACTCTGCACCTGACGCCCCGGCCCGTGTCCAGAGAAACCAACACTGCAGAGAGGACCCCCAGATGACTCAACCGTCGAGAACAGCCTGAGTCTACCTTCCTGCACCCCCACAGCGATGCCTGCAGAGAGGATCCAGAGGCTCCCCTTGACCGCTACTACCCAGTAACAAAGGAACCTGATCCCTGGACTAAGCACTGCACCCGTAGGCCCCAGGACCGAGAGGACCCAACCACCGGTGCAAGAGTGACCAGCAGGCGGCCCTCGTCCTTGCCCAGTCGGTGTCTGGCCTGAGAAGCCCCTCCTGTGCCCTGCCTGCATCGCCAGAGTGACCCCCCCCCCCAGAGGTGTCTATTGATTTCAACCTAAAACCCGACACCTACTTCACACGCTGCACCCGGCTGCCCCTGTGCCACTGAGGGTATATTTTGTGTGTCTGTGTTATTGGTGCTGGGTGTTTGGGGTTGACTTGAACCCCCAACGGTGGGCTACCTATGCCCAGGAGAGTGAACTTGTAAGTGCTTTACTTACCTGAGAAACTAACCAATACTTACCTCCCCCAGGAACTGTTGATTTTTGCAGTGTACACTTTTAAAATAGCTTATTGCCCAAACGGTGTACATAACTGTTTTACTTCAAAGTTCCATACTTACCTGTGTGAAGTCCCTTACAATTTATGTACTTAACTAAATTCTGAATCTTGTGGTTCTAAAATAAATTAAGAAAATATTTTCTATATAAAAACCTATTGGCCTGGAGTTAAGTCTTTGAGTGTGTGTACTCATTTATTGCCAGTGTATGTACAACAAATGCTTAACACTAGCCTCTGATCAGCCTACTGCTCGACCACACTACCACAAAATAGAGCGTTAGTATTATCTAATTTTGCCACTATCAACTTCTAAGGGGAACCCTTGGACTTTATGCAAACTATCTCTCACTTTGAGATAGTATATACAGAGCCAACGTCCTACATTGGTGGATCAGCAATGGCGTCTAAGACTTTGCATCTACTCGACTACTCAGCCAATACCTGATCACACTACTAAAATTCCCAAAATTGTCATTAGAAATTGATTTTTGCAATTTGACTATTTTTCAAAAAAATTTAAAGTCCTGCTTGGTGCTTGTGTAAGTGGAAGAACTCCCCCCCCCACCTCCTGTCCTAAATAGGGAGGACAGGGCTCCTAGAACCCTGTCCCCAAAAAGCATAGTCAAAGAGCCTGGTTCTTCCACAGGACAGCCTCAATGAAGAGGACATCCTGTTAGCCGGGATGGCCAAGAGATTGGCTTTGGAGAAGCATCTCCTAGCCATAGAAAGGGAAAGAAAAGAAATGGGTTAAAGTCCCATAAATGGTAGTAGCAACTTAAATAGGGTCAGAGAGACTACTGCCATCCTAAAAATTCCCAAAGGGATTGTAACCAAATATGAAGAACGTGATGACATCACCATGTGGTTCACAGCTTTTGAGAGGGCTTGTGCAACCAGAAAAGTAAGCAGATCTCACTGGGTAGCCCTCCTTTGGGAAATGTTCACTGGAAAGTGTAGGGATAGACTCCTCACACTCTCTGGTAAGGATGCAGAATCTTATGACCTCATGAAAGCTACCGTAATTGAGGGCTTTGGATTCTCAACTGAGGAGTACAGGATTAGGTTCGGGGGGCTGAAAAATCCTCTAGCCAGACCTGTGGTTGATTTTGTTGACTTCTCAGTCAAAACACTAGATGGTTTGATAACTGGCAGTGGTGTAAGAGATTATGATGGGCTGTATAATTTATTTGTGAAAGAACATCTGTTAAGTAATTGCTTCAATGACAAACTGCATCAACATCTGGTAGACCTAGGTCCAATTTCTCCCCAAGAATTGGGGAAGAAGGCAGACCACTGGGTCAAGACAAGGGAGACCAAAACTTCCACAGGGGTGAACAAAAGAAAGGGGTCACAAAGCCTCCCCAGGGGAAGGGTGGTGAGACATCCAAGTCACAAATATAGTCTTCTACAGGGCCCCAAAAACCTGCTCAGGAGGTTGGACCTCTTCACAGTCCACAAATGTGTATAAGGGTAAAAGCTTTGATCCCAAGAAGGCCTTGTGTCACAACTGTCGACAGCATGGACACCAAACTGGAGACTAGGCCTGTCCAAACAAAGGTCCCACAAATACTACTCCAGTTAGAACTGGAATAGCCAGTCTCCAGGTGGCATCAACAGTGTGCCCAGAGCAATTTAGGGTCCACACTGAAGCTACTTTAGGATCAGAGGGTGGGGTGGATTTAGCCACACTTGCTGCCTGGCCGTCTAACATGCAAAAATACAGGCAGCAGCTCTTGATAAATGGGAATGGATTAGAAGCCCTGAGGGATACAGGTGCCAGTGTCACTATGATGAGACAAACTGGTTTCCCCAGGACAGTACCTGGCTGGACAGACATATCCAGTCACAAATGCTGACAATGAAACTAAAGTCCATCCCATGGCAGTGGTAACTTTAGAATGGGGAGGGGTCACTGCCCTGAAACAGGTGGTAGTCTCCTCTACAATTCAAGTAGAATGTCTGCTAGGGAATAATCTGGAGTCCTCCGCATGGGCTGAGGTAGAGCTCAAAACCCATGCAGCCATGCTGGGCATCCCTGAAGTGGTGTAAGTCAAGACTAGAGCACAATGCAGAGCACGTGGTGAAAAAGTGTTGGAGTTTGGAATAATGGCCCATCCTTCCAAGAGTAAAGGAAAGAAGACTGGGCGACCAGCTTCTTCATAGCAAAAGAAACAGAACCTCTCTTCTCAGGAAGATGTTCTATCCCCTGAGGGAACTGAGTCCGTGGAGCTGGAGCCTTATCAGGGAGAGCTCTTGGGCCCAGGGGTGCCCTCAAGGGAACAGCTGCGTCAGAGACAAAACACTTGTCCCACACTTGAAGGCCTAAGACAGCAAGCAGCTGAGCAAGAAAAAGGTAATGTCAGTGGAACCCACAGGGTCTATTGGGAAGATGGACTCCTTTACACTGAGGCAAGAGATCCCAAAACAAACTTGTGCCACTAGGAGAGTGGTAGTGCCTCAGGAGTTTAGGAAGTTCATTCTGACCTTAGCCCATGACATTCCCCTTGCTGGGCTTTTGGGACAAACCAAGACTTAGGAGAGATTAGTCAACCATTTCTATTGGCCCAATATGTCTCAGAAGGTTAAGGAGTTTTGCAGCTCCTGTGTCACCCGTCAAGCCAGTTGTAAGACAGGTGGCCATCCAAAGGCCCCCCCTTCATTCCACTTCCAGTGGTGGGGGTCCCCTTTGAGAGAGTAGGAGTAGACATAGTGGGGCCCACTTGAACCTCCCACAGCATCAGGGAACCAATATATATTGGTTGTAGTGGATCATGCTACCAGGTACCCTGAGAAAATTCCCCTGAGGTCCACTACTGCACCTGCAGTAGCTAAAGCACTCATAGGTTTTTGTTTTACCAGAGTGGGATTTCCTATGGATGTGGTTTCTCACAGAGGTAACAACTTCATGTCAGCTTACCTAAAGCATATGTGGAATGAGTGTGGGGTGACTTACAAGTTCACCACACCATACCACCCACAAACCAATGGTCTTGTGGGGAGATTTAACAAGACATTGAAGCGCTTGATCATGGGGGGTCCCTGAAAAACTCAAAAGGAGATGGGATGTCCTCTTGCCATGCCTGCTTTCTACCTACAAAGAGGTGCCACAGAAGGGAGTAGGGTCCCCCCCCTTCTGTTTGGCCATCCTGCAAGGGGACCTCTGGCACTTGTGAAAGAAGGCTGGGAGAGACCTCTCCATGAGCCTTAGCAAGATGTAGTGGACTATGTACTAGGCCTCTGCCCAAGGATGGCAGAGTACATGGAAAAGGCAAGCAGAAACCTTGAAGCCAGCCAACAACTACAGAAGTTGTGGTATGATCAAAAGCTGCTATGGTTGAGTTTCAGCCAAGGCAGAAAGTCTGGGTTACTCCAGTATTGGAACTTTCATAGATTCACATGCTTGAATTATTCACTGTCGTCGAGATGGGAGTCTCTGTTGTAATACAGAAGCTATGCCCAATTGCATAATTAAGCCTTAAATGCATTAGGTCTCTAACTAAGAAACATATTAGTCTTTTTGTAAAAAAGGACCAAACCCAAAAGACAACCAATCAGATCACACCACCCTCTAGAACCCTCCTGTGAGTTGATTTCTAGAAAAGGGTATTTTAGAGCCTGTGCTACCTGCATGAAGAAAAGACTGCATGTGGATGACCAGCATAAGGACTGCATATATTGTCTCTATCCTAGTCATAAAACTAGAGACTGCAAGGTATGTAGGACTTTTTCAACTAAAACACTGAACGACAGGGAGGGTCGCCTTCTACTTTGGCTACAAAAGCTAAAATCTAGAGACAATCCAGTGTCTGATGAGGACAGTGTCTCCTCTTCTGTGTCTGTCATAAAAACACCTGTGAAGAGACAGACTGAAGTTACCTCAGAGGAACCACCCAAAAAGGCTTCCAAAAAAATATGTAGCCCATCAAAGAAGGGGAAATCAAAAGCTTCAGATTTGAGATCTAAAAAGAAGCCTGTCTCTGAGCCCTGAATGCCACCATTCAAGATAAAGCATACCTTCAAAGAAACAGTCTCTGCACAGTCAACTTGATCATCATCGACAGTAACACCATCGACGGCTCATGCCTTAACGACGACGTCCTCCGTCGTCGCACTGTCTGTCAGTGGCAATGACTGACTCTTCGTCGACAGTCTGCTCATCCTCGTCGACAGCACGCCCTCTCTCTTCACAGTCGCAGCAGTCTGTCGATGCAACTCACCTCGTTGACGCTGCTACTGTCGACGCTTCCTTTGACTGAACACCTACTAGCGCTTCCACTGTAGACGATGGCCTTAATGACGATGGCCTCGTCACCAACGCTTCAACCGTCGGCGACATCGTCGACGATACTCCAAGCGTCGACGACAGCTTAACCGCCGACGCTACTTGATCCATCGCCGCTCTAGTCGACGATGCAGTCAGCGGCATCTCATCTCGCGACGAAGATTACAGCAAAACTACAGAGACCATGTTCCTTACCTCTGTTCTCCTCGATGGACCAGGCTGCTCAAAGGAAAGTCAAGAAGTACCATTTGACTCCCTCAGTAACATCTAGTAAATTCTCTAGCCTTCTGCCTTCGCATCTGTTGGATGAAGATGATTCAGAAGAAGATGGCCTTTATGGAGGGGCCAGCAGTCCTTCCCAGTTATGAGTCAAATGCCAGGAATATTCCAATGATGATGGCTCATACTATGACCAGCACTGTTATGAGCAGCAACAACCGGGGCTGGTAGGTCTTACACCCGGATTGGTTTTGGACTTAGAGGCAATGTTGGCTGACTATAGGGAGTGTTTTCCACCAAAGCCTTCATCGGCGCACCAGCCAGCACTTCCTGCTATACCACCAACTCCTCAGCAGTTTCAACAGCCTCAACATATAACTCCACCTAGGCCCCAACATTCTCCACAATCTACACCTGTACGAGGGCAAGCCTCTTCTGATGAGGATGTTGAGGAAGGGGAAATTCAGATAGGGAATGATGAATGGGATGATTATTTTATACCAGTGCCTGCATCTCCTGTGACAACTGTCATAGAGTCTACTCCTGAAGATATCGGTGGCTTTCATAACCTGCTAGAGCGAGCAGCCACAAGGTTCGATCTACCAATGCCTGCGACTCAGCAGGATTGTTTCCTCTACGACTTTAAGGAGCCTCACAGAAAGACAGTCAGGGCTATCCCGATAATCCATCATGTTTGGAGCCAGGGCTTGAAGATAATGCAGAATCCTGCAACGGTCCCTGCAGTGCAGTCCATCACAGATGATGCTCCTGCTTGCCTCACAGGCCACCCAATACCTGACTCTGATTTCACAAGCTGCCCAATGTCGTTCCAGAAAGCCTTCCACACCGTTGACCACACCCTGCCAGGTAAAGAGGGGAGAGACGCCTAGATAACATTGGCAAGTGTTTCTCATCAGTGTCTGATGTTGTGGTAAGGGCTGCCAATTCTCTTGCTCTCCTTGGTAGATACGACCGGCAGTTCTGGTTGGTTATGTCTCAATGCTTAGAAGACCTCTCAGAGAGTTCCAAAATGGAAGCAAAGGAGGTGCTCATGCAAGGACAGAGGTCTTCGGCGGAAATCATTGATTGCGCGCTTGATATTGCTGCCATGGGCTTTAGGCTGCTTGCTGGGTCAGCTGTCTTGAGGTGTCCGAGTTGGCTCAAAGCCACTAACTTTCGTCCGAATGTTTAGACGAAAATTTTGGATCTTCCCTATGATACAGAGGCGCTCTTTGGGAAGCACGTTGACGACGCACTTCAGACTATAAAGTCAGACAAGGAGACAGCCAGATCATTGGGCACTCTGCAGTACAGGAAAGTTCCTTTTCGAGGAGCCAGGGGCAGAGGTCAGCCTTTGTTTCGTGGAGGATACCAGCACTATAGGTACCCATCCTACACTACCACATTTCAGGCTTCTAGGCCACAGTATCAACCGAAGCAGCCGCCTCCTGCGGCTTACGCCAGGACCTATCACAAGAGTAAGATGGGATGACAGTCTAAAGAGACTGCTCGTAGGCAATGACTGCCTCCAGCCAGTTCCTCCCCACTCTTCTCCTACAGTCTTCCATGGAATCTTAAAGCATCATATCCAGCGCTGGCGGCAAATAACCAAGCACAAGTGGGTGCTGGATGTAATTCAATTTTGACAGTTTATGGAGTTCATTCAAATTCCTCCATTAATGCCTCCATTCTAGACTCGACAAAAACATCGTCGTCTGCTCAGCTTAGAAGTGGAAACCATGTTGAGCAAAGGGGCCATAGAGGTTTTTCCATATTCCCAGAGAGGGAAGGGTTTCTACTCCCGCTTCTTTCTCATTCGAAACAAATCTCGCTTATAGAGGCCAATCCTAGACTTGCGAGAGCTGAACAAGTACCTCAAAAAACAAACCTTTTGAATGGTCACCCTGCAAGACGTCCTCCAGCTTCTAAACAGAGCTGACTTTATGGTGTATCTGGACCTTCAAGTCGCATACATCCATATTTCCATTCATCCACTACACAGGAAGTACCTGAGGTTTGTGGTCAACACCAAACACTTCCAGTTCAAGGTCCTCCCCTTTGGGCTACGTTCAGCACCACAAATCTTCACCAAATGTTTGGGTCCAGTTGCAGTCTACCTAAGAAGAAAGAAGCACCAGGTTTTTCCCTATCTAAACGACTGGCTAGTGAAAGCTTCCAATGTCCATTCAGCGCGAATATCAGTCAGGGCGACTCAGCGTCTTTTCAAGGACTTTAGCCTTACTCTAAACAGGGAAAAAATAATTCCTTACAACCTTCGACTTGGTTAGTCTTCTTAGGGGCTATATTAGACATGCAACAGGCCAAAGCCTATCCAGCGCTGGACAGGCAAAACAAGTTAATCTCCCCAGCGAAGCGATTCCAAAGAAAAAAGTGTTTCAGTTCGTCAGTACAAGTCCTTACTAGGGATGGTGTCATTGTGTATAAGCCTCATTCCATACTGTCGGCTGCGCATGTGTCCAATTTAAGAGGAGCTGGACAAACAATGGACGCAGGCACAAGGATCCTTTGAGGACACGATCCTCATAACACCCTCATGATAGCTTCTCTCGATTGGTGGGCAATCCCCGTAAACATCTCAAGAGGTCTCAACTGCTTGCCACAGCTTCCTCCAAAGATCGTAACAACGGACGCATCACTCACCGGATGGGGTGCATGCCTGCAGGACCTTAGGGTGAGCGGCAAATGGTCACTTTCTCACCATCTCTTTCACATCAACCTTCTTGAGCTGAGAGCAGTGTATTATGCTTTACAAGCGTTCTTTCCGCGGATTTGAGGAGGGAAGGTGCTTGTCAGAAGAGACAATGCCGCCACAATGCACCGCTTGCATCTTGAGAAGCACAGACCATTTGGGAATGGTGTATCCAGCACTCAGTGCACATAACAGCAGAGCATGTCCCAGGCCTACAAAATACCATTGCAGATTCGTTGAGCAGGTTGACATCTCCTCACGAGTGGTAATAAGATAAGCTGACATTAGATGCAATATTCGACCAGTGGGGAAAACTGCATCTGGATCTGTTCGAATCTTCCCAGAATGCAAAATGCCAATATTAGGCAAGTTGCATCACCAACAGGGATTGTGGGTGAATGCATTTTCGATCGCACGGTCAGAGATCTATGCATTCGCCTTTCCTTCGATCCCTTTCCTCACAAGGGTGATCAGGAAAATAGTCTGAACCTTGCCAGATAATCCTAATAACTCTGCCTCAACCGTGGTACACGGAGTTACTTCTACTGTCTTCCTATCCACCCATCAGGATCAGACCAATTCTTGAGCTACCTACTATTAACCAGGGACAAGTAAGGCACCGAATCCAAAATGATTGAGTGTATGCGCATGGCTCCTGAATTCAACGAATTCGCCACTTAGACCTACCAGATGATTGCAAGGAAGTGCTAGCTAGAGCACGGGCAGCTAGCACCATTAAATCGTACCGCTTAAAGTGGAAGCGGTTTTGTTTGTGGTGTGAAGCCCGAAATGTACCCCCTCTCGCCTCTGCCCCGGAGGCAGTGTTATCGTACTTCCTACAGCTAGCACGTTCTGAGCTTGCCCATTCGTCAACCAGAGTCTATCTGGCAGCCATTTCCCGATATAGACTGAATCCAGGCAAACCATCATTATGTTCTCTGACATTAAAATTTTTAAATTTCGTACTTGTATAGCGCACTACTCACCCATTAGGGTCTCAAGGCGCTGTACGCATACCGCTGTGGAACCCCTCCTGGCTTTTCCCTGTGAGGTGCCCACTCCTGGGCAACCTCCAAGGTGAAGCCAGGCATCCCAGCGCTGTTAGGGCCGTTGTGGAGATTAAGCAAGCTATTGCCCAGAGTTACAGAGTGGGACCCATGAATTAGATTAGGCACCGATGCGAGAATTATCAGGTCCGAGGAAATTGAGCCCAAGACCCGCCGAGGCGGGAATTGAACCCTGGTCCCGAGCCAGATTTCTGCATCAGGGTCTGCCGCTCTAACCATTGAGCCACACTTCTCCAGTAAAGCAATTCTTGAAAGGTCTCTTCAGGTCCTTTCCTCAAGTAAAACCTCCACCTCCAGCATAAGTTAACGATGTCCTTGGACAGCTCATGAAGGAGTCCTTTGAAACCATTCACAGGTCAGACATCAAGTACCGCACTTGGAAGGTGGCTCTCCTTCTCACCCTTACTTCGGCACAAAGGGCCAGTGAAATTCAAGCTTTCACTATCCAAGAACCCTTTTTGCAATTCAAAAATGATAGTGATTCTACGCACCAATCCCAAATTCATTCCTAAGGTGCCTTCGGAATTTCATATCAATGAGCCAGTGGTGTTGAAGTCATTTTTCCAAAATCCTCAAACTACTGCAGAAAGAACCCTGCATTTACTCGATCTTAAAAGGTGCATAACATTTTATTTGGACAGAACGAAGTCATCTCCGAAGACTGATCAGTGGTTTATAGCCTTCAGTGCCTCTAGGAAAGGGCACCCTGTGACGAAGCAGACTATCTCCTGATGGATAAAAGACACACTCATTTTCTGTCATCAGAAGGTAGGTACACCATTGCAGACGAGTGTAGGAGCACATTTTACCAGAGCAATTTCTACGTCCTGTGCACTGTTCACAAGTGTGTAGATTCATGACATCTGTTGTGCTGCAACATGGAGGTCAGCTCACACTTTCACGTAGCACTACTTCCTGGACACAGTGGCTTCAGGATGCAGCTGTTGGGCAAGCAGTCCTCAGAAACCTGTCCAGTGAAGGTGAGCTAAATTTTCTTCCCTCCATCCGCTTATTGTGCATGATCTCGCATTTTCTTTAAAAGTAATACCTTTCTGCTCCCCAGGCTGTAGACCGTAAGAAAAGTTTGTGTATATTGTCATGCTCTTTCACTTATAGAGTGCTATGTTGCTGTTGGTCATATTGAAAATGTGTTATGCACTGTTTTCTATTCTGATTCAAGCATGTGAATCTATGAAAGTTCCAATATTGGAGTAAGAAATAAGTTACTTACCTGTAACTGTAGTTCTCCAGTATTGGACACTTTCATAGATTCACATGCGACCCATCCACCCACCCACCTCCCCTTAGGATCTGACCTTCTTTCTCTCAGTACTACCTGTATTGCAGCACTTGTGATTGGGAAGGCAGTTCCTCACAGGAGGGTTCTAGAGGGTGGTGTGATCTGATTGGTTGTCTTTGGTCCTTTTTTTACAACGACTGGGATATGTTTCTAAGCTAGAGGCCTAATGCATTCAAGGCTTTATTATGCAATTGGGCATAGATTCTGTATTACACCGGGGACTCATCTTGACGACGGGGAATGAGTCAAGCATGTGAATCTATGAAAGTGTACAATACTGGAGAGCTACAGTTACAGGTAAGTAACGTATTCCTTCCTTCTGGAACCTGTGGCTCCCTGGACACTGGAGTGGCCCTTACCCAGTGCTAGAGAAAAAGAGCCAGGTCACTTACTTAGTGGACCTGGGTACTAGCCGGACACCCAAGAGGATGATCCATGTTAACCGCCTTAAGATTTATAATGACAGGGCAGATGTAACCATGCTGATTGTTACTGATGAGGATCAGGAAGCAGAGAGTGAACTGCTCCCTGACCTCCTCTCAACTGACCCTAAAGATGGCTCAGTAGATTGAGTTGTCTACTCAGACACCCTCTCTGGCCAACAGCAAACTAACTGCAGGCAAGTCCTCCAGAAGTTTGCCGAGCTCTTTTCCTTGACACCTGGTCAGACACACCTGTGTACCCGTGATGTGGACACAGGAGACAGTTTACCTGTCAAGAATAAAATATTTAGATAGTCTGACCAAGTTAAAGAAAGCATCAAAGTGGATGTCCACAAGACGCTGGAGTTGAGACTGAGAGCACTCTGACAGTCCCTGGCCTAACCTCACACCAAGGAGGTAAAGAGAACAATGAGGTTTTGTGTGGACTACAGAAGACTCAACTCTGTCACCAAGACAGATGCTCACCCCATACCAAGGGCAGATTAATTAATTGACAAATTAGGTGCAGCCAAATTCTTAAGTACCTTTGACTTGACAGCAGGGTACTGGTAAATCAACATGGCACCTGGAGCAAAAGAAAAGACCGCATTCTCTTCACCTGACGGGCATTATCAGTTTACTTTTATGCCCTTTGGCTTAAGAAATGCCCCTGCCACTTTCCAAAGGTTGGTGAATCAAGTCCCTGCTGGCTTGGAGTCCTTTAGTGCAACATATCTAGATGATTTTGCTGTCTTTAGCTCCAACTGGCAGGATCACCTGGTCCACCTGAAGGTTTTGCAGGTCATGCAAGCAGCCGGCCTCTCTTTCGAGACATTTAAATGTCAAATATGGCAGGGTACTCTGGTTTACTTGGAACATCTTGTAGGTGGAGGCCAAGTTCAGCCACTCCAACCCAAGATGCAGACTATTCTGTACTGGGAAGCTCCAAAAATCCAGACTCAAGTTGGGGTATTCCTTGGCTTGACTGGATTCTACAGGAGGTTTGTGAAGGGATATGGATCCATAGTGACACCCCTCACAGACCTTATCTCCAAGTAAATGCCCAGAAATGTTAACTGGACCTTGGACTGTCAAAAGGCCTTTGACACCCTGAAAGAAGCTGTGTGTTCAGCACCAGTTTTGAAAGCTCCAGATTATTCAAAGCAGTTCATTGTGCAGACTGATGCCTCTGAACATGGGATAGGAGCTGTACTGTCCCAAACAAATGATGATGGCTTTGACCAGCCTGTTGCTTTCATTAGCAGGAGGTTACTCCCCAGGGAGCAGTGTTGGAGTGCCACTGAGAGGGAGGCCTTTGCTGTGGTTTGGTCCCTGAAGAAGTTGATACCATACCTGTTTTGTACTCACTTCACAGTTCACACTGACAACAGACCTCTCAAATGGCTTATGCCAATGAAAGGAGAGAACCCTAAACTGTTGAGGTGGTCCATATCCCTACAGGGAATGGACGTTGTAGTGGAACATACCTGGGACTGCCCATGCCAATGCAGATGGCCTTTCCAGGTTCTTCCACTTCGAAAATGAAGACTTTCTTGGGAAACGTTAGTCTCATCCTCTTTCGTTTTGGTGGAGGGGGGATTGTGCAGGGAAATGCCTCTCATGGCATGGTTACCCCCTAACTCTTTGCCTTTTGTTGATGCTAGTTATGATTGGAAGTATGCTGGGACCCTGCTAACCAGGCCCCAGCACCAGTGTTCTTTCCCTAAACTGTACCTTTGTTCCCACAATTAGCACAGCCCTGGCACACAGTTAAGTCCCTTGTAAGTGGTACCAAGGACCCTGTGACCAGGGAAGGTCTCTAAGGGCTGCAGCATGCATTATGCCACCCTGGGAATCCCTCACTCAGCACATGCACACTGCCTCACATCTTGTGTGTGCTGGTAGGGAGAAAATGACTAAGTCGACATGGCACTCCCCTCAGAGTGCCATGCCCACAAACCACTGCCTGTGGCATAGGTAAGTCACCCCTCTAGCAGGCCTTAGAGCCCTAAGGCAGGGTGCACTATACCACAGGTGAGGGCATAGTTGCATGAGCACTATGCCCTTACAGTGTCTAAGCCAAATCTTAGACATTGTAAGTGCAGGGGAGCAATATAGAGTATATGGTTTGGGAGTTTGTCAAACACGAACTCCACAGTTCCATAGTGGCTACACTGAATTCGGGGAAGTTTGGTATCACACTTCTCAGCACAATAAATCCCACACTGATGCCAGTGTGGGGTTTATTGAAAAATGCACACAGAGGGCATCTTAGAGATGCCCCCCTGTATACCAGTCCAAATGCTAGCGTTAGGCTGACCAGTTCCTGCCAGCCTGCCACATCCAGACTGGTTTCTGGCCACATGGGGTGAGTGCCTTTGTCGCTCTGTGGCCAGAGCCTGTACTGGGTGGAGGTGCTTTACTCCTTCCCCCTGCAGGAACTGCAACACTTGGCAGTGAGCCTCAAAGGCTCTAGCCTGGTGTTACAGCACCCCAGGGCACTCCAGCTAGTGGAGATGCCCGCCCCTCTGGACACAGCCCCCACTTCTGGCATCAAGTCCAGAGGAGATAATGAGAAAAACAAGGAAGGAGACACCCACCAGTCAGGACAGCCCCAAAGGTGCCCTGAGCTGAGGTGACCCCTGCCTTACGAAATCCTCCATCTTTTTGTTTTGGAGGATTCGGGATGTGCCCCCTCCCCACAGGGAGGAGGCACAAAGAGGGTGTAGCCTCCCTCCAGGACAGAAACCCTTGGCTCCTGCCCCACAGACCTAAACACACCCTGAACTGAGGAAATCAGATTCCTGCAACCTGAAGAAAGAAGACGGACTGCTGACCTGAAAGTCCAGCAGAGACAACTGACTTGCCCCCAGCCCTACCAGCCTGTCTCCAGACTCAAAGACCCTGCACAGCAAAGCACCCAGCTGGACCAGCGACCTTTGAGGACTCGGAGGACTGACCTTCACCTAAAGGACCAAGAAGCTCCTTAGGACAGCGGCTCTGTGCAAAACTACAACCAAGAAACCATCTTTAAGGAAGACTTCAGCCTCACTCTGGTAGCGTGAGTCTTCACACTCTGCACCAGACGCCCCCAGTCCCTGTCCAAATAAACCAACGCTGCAGAGATGACCCCCAGGCGACTCCAATGACGTGGACACCCTGAGTTGACTTCCCTGCACCTCCACAGCCACGCCTGCAGAGAGGATCCAGAGGCACTCCCCCTGATCGCAACTGCCCGGTAACAAAGGAACCCGAAGCCTGGACAAAGCACTGCACCCACAGCCCCCAGGGCCGAGAGGAACCAACCACCAGTGCAGGAGTGACCAGCAGGCGGCCCTCATCCTTGCCCCGTCGGTGACTGGCCCGAAAAGCCCCTCCTGTTCCCTGCCTTCATCGCCAGAGTGACCCCCGGGTCTCTCAATTGATAAATTCGACACCTACTTCACAAACTGCACCCGGCCGCCCCTGTGACTCTGAGGGTGTATTTTGTGTGCCTGTTTGTGACCCCTTTCCCGATTGTTCCCCCCGCTCCCCAAAACCCCCCCTGGTCTGCTCCCTGAGGACGCAGGTACTTACCTGCCAGCAGACTGGAACTGGAGCACCCCTGTTCTCCATACTCGCCTATGCTATTTGGGCCCTACTTTGACCTCTGCACCTGACCGGCCCGGTGTTGCTGGTGCTGGGTGTTTGGGGTTGACTTGAACCCCCAATGGTGGGCTGCCTATGCCCAGGAGAGTGAACTTGTAAGTGCTTAACTTGCCTGAGAAACTAACAAATACTTACCTCCCCAGGAACTGTTGATTTTTGCAGTGTCCACTTTTAAAATAGCTTATTGCCATTTTTTTTTTTACCAAAACTATGTACATAACTGTTGTAATTCAAAGTTCCATACTTACCTGTGTGAAGTACCTTACAATTTATGTACTTACCTAAATTCTGAATCTTGTGGTTCTAAAATAAATTAAGAAAATAATATTTTTCTATATAAAAACCTACTGGCCTGGAGGTAAGTCTGAGTGTGTGTACTCATTTATTGCCTGTGTATACAACAATTGCTTAACACTAGCCTCTTATAAGCCTACTGCTTGACCACACTACCACAAAATAGAGCATTAGTATTATCTAATCTTGCCACTATCAACATCTAAGGGGAGCCCTTGGTCTCTGTGCACACTATCTCTTACTTTGAGATAGTATATTTAGAGCCAACTTCCTACAATGCCTCTACATACCATGATGTCATAGGTAGAGCAGCTGCATACTACAAGGTCGAGCTCCACACTAAACACATAGAGGATGATCTTTTATTCTAAACCCTCTCCTCTAGTCCGCGATCAGCACAGTGTCTACTGCTGCTTGTGCGAGTGCTAAGACATCTTTAAAGAACCCGTCAAGGCACCTGTAATAAATCCAAGGGTAGATAAGAAATACATAGCATCTCCATCTTACCCCACATATATTAAAGGTCAACTGCTTCCCGACTCACTGGTGGTCACTACGGCAAGAAAAAGGGCGGCAAACTAACAAACCTCTGGTGAGGCAGTGCCACCACCAGAAAAGGAAAGTAGAAAAATAAACGCAGCAGGGAATAGGGTGGCTGCACAGTCTACTAACCAATGGAGAATTAAAAATTTCCTAGCTAACGTAATGGAAAGTTTCAAATCTATTAAGGTCTCAGAGGTGAGGGTTATGCCTTTCCTTCTCCACTTTATTTTATAGCAGCTGAACATTCAATAAAGAAAACTACTCGCATGACCTCTTGGGAATCAGAGTACTTGGCAATTAATAAAAAACAAGCAGTTGGAACCAATCTGGAACAGGAAGTCCATCGTTTGTGTCTCCTCTTCCGTTGCGCGAGTCAGGCTGTATATCACTGATAAGTACCTTGTTTCACTGGTTCAGATCCTAAGAAGAAAGAAAGAATACATTTGAAAAAACAAGATATTTGGAACTTGAAAGTAATGTCTCATAGAACAAGACTATCAAGTTAATACTTATATAAACAAACACAATTGAGAAACATTATATATATATGAATGGCAAAGCATAATGAGTAATTACTTAACACGGGGAGGGATCCTTTTAAATATGCAAAATCTGTAAGATGTGTTTGGGTGGGATAATCCTCTCCTCCAAGTCCGTAATAGAATTGAAACTTTCCATTATTCTATGTCAGGACCAAAGGCGAGGTTTATTCTAGTTCAAAGCTTATCGACAACTAATTGAGCAATATCAAGAACTGGTTTGAAGTAAAGTCTCTTAAAAGTAGAGTCCAAAGACCAGTCTGCTGCGTTCATTATATCCTCTAAACGAGCACCTAAACTAAATTCCTTAGAAGCCATAGCCCAACGAGTGGAATGAGATCCAAACAGGGAAAGACTAATACCAGTCTCCTGTATGACCCAACAACCCCACTGAGCAATAGCGAGTGAGGTAAGTGCTTCACGCGGCTTACGCAATGCAATAAGAAGCTGTCGTTCTCCAGGAGGGCGAATTTCTGAAGACATCTCATATGCTTTGAGGCAACGCACGACACCCAATTTTGGAACGTCTGGAAAAGCAGGTTAAGAGATTATCCTGATATTGCTCTGTTTGTCTGCTTACCGTTGAGACTCCCGAAGGAGAAAAGGTAATTTTTTTAAATATCTAGAGCACGGACATCAAAAACTGTTCTACAGAATATTAAACAAAGAAGCATGATTAACTTAGCGAAAGGCTCATTAGCTAATGCTCTCCTACAGGAACACCATCTACCATAGAATGTCGAGCCAAAATAGCTGATCTGAATGTATTAATAGGACGATATGCCAGATATTTTGACTCTGGGTCGGCAAGGAAATTAAGGACATGGACTACTTCCGCTTCCACAGGATTGATACTCCTTCACAAACACCAATGGGCCCTTCGACCCCCATGCTGATCTGTAACGTTTAGAGGTGCTGGGAGCCCAGGCTTTGTATAATAGCTCTTCAGCTTGTTGCAAAAGTATTGGGACCGACCATCGTCCCCGTAACTTTGCCATGTCATCAAGGATAGGGAGCCTTCCAGAACCATCTGATGAGGCATTTTGTTTGAATTGAGAAGAAGTGAAGGAAACGGGGGGGAGTCGAATTGGAGAATCCCTAGAAAGTTCCAGAAGAACTGGAAACTAAACTTAAGACTTTCAAATTGGAGTAATCAAGACTGTTTGCTTGCGGGTGACGTACCTGGGCAGACGTTTGAGTAATCATTACAAAGGGGGGAAAAGCGTAAGCTTTCTCTTGACTCTTATCCTAAAGGAAAGCATCTTTCTCTATTGCCACCGGATCTGGTCTCCAACTGAAAAATCTGGGTAGTAGATGATCTAACCTGGATGCAAATAGATCCACTGTAAACGGACCCATTAGATCCAGGAGGAGAGAGAACACCTTTGGATGGAGTTTCCACATGCTGGAGTTGTTGAGGTGTCTGGAATGAAAATCTGATTGATTGCCCGGAAAATATTGTGCAGTGACCGAAATTTGATGATCCAGGCTATATTGCCAAAAACTGGTCAGCAGATCGGAGAGAGTACCTTGGATTGGGTGCCCCCTAGATGATTGATATAGTAGACCGCTGAAATATTGTCCATCTTCAGAAGAAAACACAATTGTATTGAGTTTTTGGTCCAGCACTTGACTGCAGATGAACCAGCCAAATGCTCCAGGCAATTTATATGCAAATTTTGTTCCTCTGGAGACCATGTTCCCCTGGTGAAAACATCTCCACATCGAGCGCCCCAGCCTGATCTGCTGGCATCTGATTCGATTACAACATTCTGGAGCTGAACCGAAGATTGCTCTTCCGTTCCAATGCTCCGTGTGCGAAAGACACCAATGAATTTCCTCTACTGATTCCTGTGAGAGAAGTACCTTTTGAGAGTGCATTTGGCCTTTGCAAAGATGAAGAGCTTGATAATGGAGAGGGCCGGGAAAAATTGCCTGAATAGAAGAGGAGAGATGTCCTACTAAGCGGGTAATTTGTTGAAGGGAAACCTTCTGTTTGACAAGAGTATGATGTAGTTCTTGGTGAATTTTCATACTTTTGCAAGATGGAAGACTTAGAGTAGCCGAAACTGAATCTATGCTGAAACCTAGAAAGATTGCCCTTTGAGAAGGGGTTAGAGATTTGGACTCGTTTATGACAAACCCTAGGTCCTGCAGCAAGTTGACTGTCAACTGCAGTTGGACGGAGCATTCCCTGAGACATTGGGCCAAGAGTAACATGTCATCTAGATAAACAATTATCCATATTTCTTGCACCCTGAGGTGCTCCACCAGAAAGTTTGAGGACCTTTGTGAAACACCATGGTGCCAGACGATAGACCGAACGGAAGGATTGTGAACTCAAATGTTTGATTACACCAAACAAATTGAAGAAAACGCCTGTGCGGTGGAAAAATAGGTATAGTCAGATAAGCATCTGTTAATTCAAAATGCACCAACCAATCTAGAGGGCGCAATACATCACAAAGGTGGTGAATCCCTTCCATTTTAACCAACCATTTGTTGAATTCTTTAAGATTGATAACTGGTCAATCGGGTAGAAGTTGGCAAACCAGGATTGATCCTGGAAATGTCCTTGCTTGGAGCCTTGTCCTCTGTAAGAGGTGAGTGCTTGAGCATGGCCGGCTGAGCTGCCCCTACCTCGACCGGCCCCGTGGAAAACTTGTGAAGAAAAAACTCTTTTCCAGGATGATTGTGCCTTATCCAAGGAAGTGAAAGTGTTTATGAACTTCCCTAGCTCCTTTATAAAAGGTTCACCAAATAATCCTCCCTGAGCAACAGCACCTGCTTCGGAGTAAGCTAGATCTCCCAGCTTAGGATCCACTTTTATTAACCAGTAACGAAGACGTTCGGTAGAAAGAGCACAGTTTGTGTTGCCCAAAAATACAATAGCATGCTGTGCCCAATTCTGAGAGAATTTCAGGAGAAATTAAAGCTCCTGAGGATTTAGAATCTTCAGCCATGTCAAGGATTTTTGTTAATGGGCCCAGGACATCCAGGAGTTAATCCTGACATGCCTGCCATGATCTATCAATTTCTTTTTCAGCATCCTTCATATGTTTTTGCAAAAATGTGGACATCTTGGGATCCAATTAAGGAGTTATGGCAACTTTGTCTACCTGGGAAGGTCGGGGAATTCAGCCCTGAGGCAATTACGGGATTCCTTCTCTAACGGTTTTCGAATGCGCCCTGCAACATAATTGGCAACTTTGTCAGATGGGGCCCATTTGAAAGACCTGGGGTCAATACTTTTATTTGGATCCAACATGTCGGAATTTCCACGTGGCGGGACATTAAGAGCGGACTGAGCAGAGGAAGGGAGCCAAGGTCTGGATGGACTGGCATCGTCATCCTGATCCCCGGAGGAATCTGTATATTGCAGGGACAGAGAATGGGACCTTGACAGATCTGTGGGAGGAAAGGGATCAACGAGGGACAAAAGGGAATTTCTGACACGCTCAAACATTATGAGGGCAGTTTGCAGGCGTCGCGCCCATCGAAGAGTGGGAGCCATTAGAGGCAGGGGGAGTGGAGGGAGTCACAAAGGCGGTGGATTTTGCACACTCGTGTGCTATTTGTTGTGGTAGCGTGTCCTCAAGAGGACCTGTTGCCTCAACTGCCCTATAAATGGACGGATCCACAGTGTAAAAAAATTCCTCCTCATTTAATTCCATTATAATATGGATGAGGGGTTTATTATAAGTGAGTACTAAAATTTGTAACTGATCATATTAATTTGGGCAGATAAATCTGTTTTCTTTTTTAATAGCTAGGTGTCAGCATAAACCATTCGAGTGTATCACCACTCTTATTAAGGGCTTCAGCCCAAGACACTTCACCCTGGTGCACTATATCTTTTAAAGGGGGTAAATATATTATTTGCTTGGGTGTGTGTCCTCACAATAGGCTGTTAAGCCAATACTGACCCAGTTGGGCGTTAGAAGGAATAAACAATACAGACCCCCCTTCAGGTAAAATGGGGCGTCCAGAAAATGAAAACTGTCAATACAGACTCTTATTTCAGTAAGGGTGTCTCTCTCCAGGCAGGTTAAGAGGCAGAACATGCTGACAGGAGGAGGTGCGCAGCTTCGTCCTTGGTGTGAGAAAAAAACAAAGCTGTGCGTCTACCTCAGTGTATCGGTCCCCGTGCGAGCGGTCTAAACGAGCGCCCTCTGACAGTCAGAACCTCGTAGAAGGTGCACCAAAAGAAAAAAACATTCACAATGGAGCGAAAAAATGCTCCTGCACCATAATGAATAAATTCTTATGGCTCTAATATTTAACATAAAACTATAAACAATAACAATTTAACATGTAATTGAAGACAAGAAGAAAATACAACTTATCTTGGCTGCAAGCAGCGAAGGAAGAGGAGAAACTAACGATGGACTATATTATGGACTACCTGTCCCAGATTGGTCCTAACTGCTTGGTTTTTATTGGTTAAGTACTCCGATTCCTAGGAGGTCATGGGAGTAGTAGTTTTCTTTATTGAATGTACGGCTTCTATAAAATAAATTGGAAAGAAAGGCATAATCCTAGCCTCCAGTCCTGACATAGAATTGATAACTCATTTGGCCTCCTCTCACACTAGCACTCACTTGGATGAGATGGATGGACTCCCCCAACATCTCCCAGATGAATTCAAAAAGAGGGCATACTAGATTGCCATTGAGGGCACGTTAATGGCCAACACTTAAATCCACAATGAGCCTTAGATGCAGCCAACACAGCTTCAAGCAGCATTAATTCCAGTGTGCTACTCAGATGTCATGCCTGACTCAGGGTCTCAGGCTTCAAGCCTGAAGTACAGCAAAACATACTGGCACTTCCCTTTGATGGTAAACTTTTGTTCGGCCCTCAGGTGGACACCCTGCTTGAAAAAATTAGAAAAAAAGACAATGAAACGACTAAAGCCAAATGAGCGTTCTAAACACCGTCCCAAAAAAGGCTTCTTTTCTGGTTCTCCCTACTGTGGGACAGCTGAACACACCTCCACAGGTACGCCCACGTCTTAACAACATCCTCAAACACAAGCAATCTCAGCCAGGCGTTACTATAGAAACTAACCTACAGGAGCAATAATTCTAAGGACAGAGGAAAATCAGGATTGACAAAGCCATCTGCCACCTCAACAAAGCCATGACTTGCCCACCAACTACACAACACCAGAATTTCACTCCATCTGCCAGAACTTCACCTCCGACCTGTGGGTGTTGGATATTATCCATCACTGTTGTTGTCTGGAACTCACTTCCACACCTCCAAACATTGCACCTCACAATTACAAACTTGCTAGAACACCAGCAGTTCCTCAAAGAAGTAGTTCAGGTGCTTAAAAGAAAAAAAAGAGGGTTTGGGGGATATAGAACAAGTGCTAACACCACCAGTAAGGTACAGGGGTCTATCCACTCTACTTCCCAAAAAGGATGAGTCCCTGAGACCAGTCTGGGACCTAAGTCCCCAAAACCAATACATCCACTCTTAGCATTTTCACATGGTCACTCTTCAAGATGTCATCCCACTACTACAACAAGGCAACTTCATGGCAGAGCTCGATTTGAAAGGCGCCTTTTTCCACATCCCCATTCATCCAGTGCATTGTCGATACCTCAGGTTCGCAACAAACACCCAACATTTCTAGTTCAAGGTGCATCCCCTTAGGGGTCACCCCTGCCCCCCAGTGTCTTCACAAAATGTCTTGTGGTAGCAGCCCACCTGCGCAGGCAAAACATACACGTTTAACCATATTTAGATGACTGACTCATCGAAAGCACTACTTGTAAACAGTACTTCCAACACATTCAAGCCACCATAAATTTACTTCATCAACTAGGAGTCATTATCAGTGCAGCCAGATCCCATCTTCAGCCTCTCCAGATAGGAGCCATCTTCAATTCACAACAAGGTATAGCTTACACAAATGCTGCCAGGATTCAATCCTTCCAAATACTTATTCCACTATTTCAACCTCTTCCGCAAATAACAGTGAGGACAGTCATGCGTCTCTCCGGTATGATGGCTTCATGCACAGCCATCGTACCTCATGCTCACTCAACATCTGTCCATTGCAAGAATGCTTAGCATGCCAATGGTCTCAAGTGGAGGTTCAAATAGAGGATCTAGTGTTGGTCAGACATCAAGTTTGCCATTCTCTGCAATGGTGGACCACCAAAAGTCTCCTAAAAGGACCACCTTTCCTGCACCCAGTTCTGCAGAGAAGTTGAACAAATGTCTCCGTCATGGGCTGGAGACCGCATTCACAAGATCTCACTAATCAGGGACACTGGACACTCCGCCAGAAACAGCTCCATATTAATCACCTGGAGTTGCTAGCTGCTAAAAGCCTTCCTCCCTCACCTGCTCGACAAGTTAGTCCACATCAAAACAGACATGACTGCCATGTGCTATCACCAAAAGCGAGGGGGGTGGGTTGGGGAGGGTGTGAGGATGGGGGGGGGGGGGGGGCACCAGATCCCCTCAGGTCTCTGACCTAGCCTTGCTCATTTGTAGCTCGGCTCTCAAATATAACATTCACCTGTTTGCAGAGAACTTTCCAGGAGAGGACAACAACTTTGCAGTTCTCAGCAAGAGGCGTCAAGTCCATGAATGAGAGCTCCACCCACAAGTCCTCCTCCCATACTTACGGCTTTGGGGTGATCCAGAGAAATACCTTTTCACCACAGCAGAAAACACAAAATGCCCAAACTCTGACTCGATTCCCACAGTCCGAGGGCAATGCACTGTGGATGAGTTGGTGAGGGATATTTACTCACCCTTTTCCACCTCGCCTGCTGCTTCCGTTTGTGGTTCGCAATCTTCGGCAGACATGCGCTCACCCTCAAAATAGTATCTCCCACATGGGCACGACTACCATGGTTCATCGCACTCCTAGAACTTTCAGTAGCCCCCCGCGAAGTACTGTCAAACAGGCAGGAACATTTCACTCTAAATCATGGAGAAATTGGACACCCAGACCCAAGTACCCTCAACCTTGTGATCTGGCTCCTGAAGTCTAGAGTTTGGTTATTTGAACCTACCACAACCCTGTATGGACAGTCTTAATGAAGCACGCAGACCAGTTACCCATGCTTGTTACGCTGCAAAGTATAAAAGATTTCTCCACTACTGTAAGGAAATGCCTCCTTGGCGTGGTTACCCCCTGACATTTTGCCTTTGCTGATGCCAAGTTATGATTTGAAAGTGTGCTGAGGCCTGCTAACCAGGCCCCAGCACCAGTGTTCTTTCCCTAAACTGTACCTTTGTCTCCACAATTGGCACAACCCTGGCACCCAGATAAGTCCCTTGTAACTGGTACCCCTGGTACCAAGGGCCCTGATGCCTGGGAAGGTTTCTAAGGGCTGCAGCATGTCTAATGCCACCCTAGGGACACCTCACTCAGCACAGACACCCTGCTTGTGTGTGCTGGTGGGGAGAAAATGACTAAGTCGACATGGCACTCTCCTCAGGGTGCCATGCCAACCTCACACTGCCTGTGGCATAGGTAAGTCACCCCTCTTGCAGGCCTTACAGCCCTAAGGCAGGGTGCACTATACCACAGGTGAGGGCATAGGTGCATAAGCACTATGCCCCTACAGTGTCTAAGCAAAACCTTAGACATTGTAAGTGCAGGGTAGCCATAAGAGTATATGGTCTGGGAGTCTGTCAAACACGAACTCCACAGCATCATAATCGCTACACTTAAAACTGTGAAGTTTGGTATCAAACTTCTCAGCACAATAAATGCACACTGATGCCAGTGTGCACTTTATTGTAAAAATACACCCAGAGAGCATCTTAGAGATGCCTCCTGAAAACCTACCCGACTTCCAGTGTGGGCTGACTAGTTTTGCCAGCCTGCCACACACCAGACATGTTGCTGGCCCCATGGGGAGAGTGCCTTTGTCACTCTGTGGCCAGGAACAAAGCCTGTACTGGGTGGAGGTGCTTCTCACCTCCCCCTGCAGGAACTGTAACACCTGGCGGTGAGCCTCAAAGGCTCACCCCCTTTGTTACAGCGCCACAGGGCATCCCACCTAGTGGAGATGCCCACCCCTCCGGCCACTGCCCCCACTTTTGCGGGAAGGCTGGAGGAGATAATGAAAACAAGGAGGAGTCACTCCCCAGTCAGGACAGCCCCTAAGGTGTCCTGAGGTGACCCCTACCTTGAGAAATCCTCCATCTTGCAGATGGAGGATTCCCCCAATAGGATTGGGGATGTGCCCCCTCCCCACAGGGAGGAGGCACAAAGAGGGTGTAGCCACCCTCAGGGTTAGTAGCCATTGGTTACTAACCTCCCAGACCTAAACACACCCCTAAATTGAGTATTTAGGGGCTCCCAGAAACGAGGAAGATAGATTCCTGCAACCTGAAGACGAAGAAGGACTGCTGACCTGAAGCACTGCAGAGAAGATTGAGACACCAACTGCTTTGGCCCAGCCCTACCGGCCTGTCTCCCCACTTCAAGAAAAACTGCAACAGCGACGCATCCCCCAGGGTCCAGCGACCGCTGAGTCCTCAGAGGACTACCCTGCATCTAAAAGGACCAAGAAGCTCCCGAGAATAGCGGCCCTGTTAAACAAACCTGCAACTTTGCAACAAAGAAGCAAGTTTTAAAGACCACACGTTTCCCGCCGGAAGCGTGAAACTTTCCACTCTGCACCCGACGCCCCCGGCTCGACCTGCGGAAAACCAACACTACAGGGAGAACTCCCGGGCAACTGCGAGCCCGTGAGTAGCCAGAGTTGATCTCCCTGAGCCCCCACAGCGACGCCTGCAGAGGAAATTCAGAGGCTCCCCCTGACCGCGACTGCCTGCTTCAAGGAACCCAACGCCTGGAAACCACACTGCACCTGCAGCCCCCAGGACCTGAAGGAACCGAACTCCAATGCAGGAGCGACCCTCTGCCTAGCCCAGGTGGTGGCTACCCCGAGGAGCCCCCCGTGCCTGCCTGCATCGTTGAAGAGACCCCCGGGCCTCCCCATTGATCTCTATTGAAAACCCGACACCTGTTTGCACTCTGCACCCAGCCGCCCCTGTGCCGCTGAGGGTGTACTTTCTGTGCCTACTGCACGACCACACTACCACAAAATAGAGCATTAGAATTATCTCCTTTTGCCACTATCTTACCTCTCAGGGGAACCCTTGGACTCTGCACACTATTTCTTACTTTGAAATAGTATATACAGAGCCAACTTCCTACAACTACTGTCTTTGAAAACAAATCGACCCTTCAAAGCCCAGTGTTCAGGACATTATCTGTCATCTATTCCATTTACATACCAATGGTCTGGCTATTACATCAATAAGGCTAGATCAAGTGGCAGTAGCAGCTTATCTACAGAACAGACAGCACATTTCTCTTTTTAGTGTTCCTGTCATTAAAGCTTTCCTGGAAGTGCCTAAAAGAGTAATTCCACTTAGTGTACCACCTGCCCATACTTGGAATCTTAATATTGTGCTAACAAGATTAATGAGCCCTCCATTTGAGCCCCTCCACTCCTGCCCTCTCCAGTTTTTATCCTGGAATGTTTCTTTCCTAATTGCTATCACTTCACTCACTCATCATTTAGCTCCAGGCTGTAACCTTAAAATAACCCTTCTTCCTAATACATGCAGATAGGGTGGTACTACGTACCAATCCCAAATTTCTTCCCTAAGATGGTCTCTCAATTCCACCTTAATCTATTGAGTTGCCAGTATTTTTTCCACATCTTGAATCGGATGCAGAAAGGGCTGTACATACCTTAGATGTAAAACGAGCCCATAGGTATTATATAGATAAAACCAAGTAATTTAGGAAAACACAATAAGGAAAGGCCGTTTCTAAAGTAGGTGTTGCGTGTTAGATTGTCAATTTAATTCAGACATGTTATCATAAAGCTAAAAGTACTTTACCTGCCCCTCCAGGAGCTCCCACTCGTAAAAAAGGAGCATCAGGAAACTTTATAGGAAATATACCTATAGCTGACATATGTAAGGTGTGAGGAAATGCCCTAGACTGCAAGCCCGTGAGTAACTTGAGACGATTTCCCCCCCCCCCAAGTCCCCACAGCGATGCCTGCAGAGGGAATCCAGAGGCTCCCCCGACCGCACCTGCCTGTAACAAGGGACCTGACGCCTGGAACCAATACTGCACCTGCAGCCTCTAGGACCTGAAGGAACCAAACTTCAACGCAGGAGTGACCCCCAGGCGACCCTCTGCCTAGCCCAGGTGATGGCTGTCCCTAAAAAGCCCTCCCCGTGCCTGCCTGCACCACTAGAGTGACCCCCGGGTCCCTCCATTGTTTCCTATCTGAAACCCGACGCCTGCTTTGCACACTGCACCCGGCCGCCCCTGTTCCGCTGAGGGTGTGTTTTGTGTGCCTACTTGTGTCCCCCCCCTCCCTCCCTCCCCAGTGCTCTACAAAAAACCCCTGGTTTGCCCCAGAGGACGGGGGTACCTAACTGCTGGCAGACTGGAACCAGAGCAACCCTGTTCTCCATAGGCGCCTATGTGTTTTGGCCTCTGCACCTGACCGGCCCTGAGCTGCTGATGTGGTAACTTTGGGGTTGCCTTGAACCCCCAACTGTGGGCTGCATATGCCCCAGAACTGAGACTTGTAAGTGTTTTACTTACCTCCTAATCTAACCTTTACTTACCTCCCCCAGGAACTGTTGATTTTTGCACTGTGTCCACTTTGAAAATAGCTTATTGTAATTTTTACAAAGACTGTACATGATATTGTTTCCATTCAAAGTTCATAAAGTACCTAAGTGAAGTACCTTACATTTAAAGTGTTTAATGTAAATCTTGAACCAGTGGTTCTTAAAATAAACTAAGAAAATATATTTTTCAATATAAAAACCTATTGGCCTGGAGTGAGTGAGTGTGTGTTCCTCATTTATTGCCTGTGTGTGTACAACAAATGCGTAACACTACCCTCTGATCAGCCTACTGCTCGACCACTCTACCACAAAAAAGAGCATTAGAATTATCTACTTTTGCCACTATCTTACCTCTAAGGGCAACCCTTGGACTCTGTGCACACTATTTCTTACTTTGAAATAGTATATACAGGGCCACCTTCCTACATAAGGCATCTACATGGCCTACACTTCGTATTTTTACCAAACATTACTGTGTAGATGTGCTGGCCCATCAACAACTTAATGTTGGCCAAGCAGTTCTACGTACACTATTTCAAACAACTGTAACACCCATAGGTTAGCCACCGCTTATTGAGGAAGACTGCTTTTCAGTCTATGCTAAGCATGTTTATCTATAGCTACACATGCCTCTAGCTGAAAATGCTACTTACCTTGTAAGCATATGTTTGTGGCACTTAGTGCTGTAGATCCACATGCACCCACTCTCTTCCCCAGAAACCTGTGTTCGTTATTTTGATAAGTTATCACACATCATTTAGCATTGACAGCTCAATATACTATGCTATGCTTCCACTCCATCTTCACTTGCCTTGTGGGAAAATAATCACTATTGAGTCGATGCCCATGCGTGTTCAGGAGCAAGAGGAGGAGTCACTCTACCTTGTGACTTGAAAGACTTTATTCGAAGAAAAACATCATGTACACTTCCAGGCTCATCACTAGATGGCGGGATTATGCTTGTGAATCTACTAATGAATCTACTACATGCCATGAACAGATGCTTTAGAAAGTAACATTTTCCTTCTACTAAGCCTAATTCTATTGTGTCCAATGGGATATTATTTCCTGGAAAGTGGCAACATCAAACAAATGCAGACAGTCATTCAGTTTTGAAAATTACTTCTCCTGTATTGTTGAAGGTTCCACCTATAGGAATCTGTGATTTAGGAAGTTTATTTCTGTAAATTATTGGGGGTACTTCCTCTCCTGTCCTGGTGATATATATGATGGAATGCTGTGCAGTCTCACACACAAACTTTTAGTGCTTTTGTCTGCTAACCCAGCAGTTGCACATTCCCTGGCACTGCTACCTCACTAGAAATAAAACTTTTATGCTTGCCTTTTGCATCATTATTACATGGACGCCTAACACATTGCTGTGCTACTTAAGGCATCTGTCCCTATCCTTCTCCATCATAGGACTATTATTTTGTTTTATATATTTTGTCCATTCACTTGAGATATAGTTTTTCATCCATATTGCTCAATTGTTTAATTGTTCAGTTGATGTTTTTCTCTAATCATTCTTTCTCTGGTATCAGGGCTGCCTTTTCCAAAAAGTGGTATGTAATCTGTTTTCCAGAATCGCACTGTTAAGTGAGTATGGCATTTGTGAAAATAATGCCATACTGTAGTCAGGGGGATAAAGAGAGGGTTCATCTCAGAGCTAAAATAATACCTGGTGAGAAGTTAGTCTTGCTAAGTCCATTTCATCTAAAAGATTAAGGAAGCTAGATTCCTCTAGTCCCCCAGAAAGACTAGATTTTGGCCCTCTTGCGGTTAGAACCTCTGAAACTTGTCGTCGTCATCACTCGCAATATAAGGGCTAAGCATTGTGTTCTTATATGTCCAACTAAATTTTATTGGGGTTACTCGGACTTAACATTTAGGTTTAGAGTTTTCCTGGCCTCCAAGCTACACAAAGTGCATCCACATCAGGATACTGCTAATACATTTGCCGAAAGAGCTGTCCTGGGCTTTGATATTCAGTTTACCTGAATATGGGGATTCAGATAAACTGTGGAGCATAAGTTATTTTGCTTCTCTCTTGGGAATTTCCATGCATTCCACATTCAATTTAAGATTAATAGTTAATGGAGTCTTGAGTAAGAATTATGTATTTATATGCCCACACATCAGCTTATTAAATTGTTGAAGTAAATACTTTGTTACTGAGCCTCAAAGAAGCAGAAAGTTCTTTCTACTTCACACCTGTGACTCGTTACCTCAAACAAAAGATTGAAAGGGATAGTCTGCTAATAACCACATGAAATCCAACAGACCATTATCATGAATAGCTTAAGGGTTGTATTTTGTAAAACTTCACTTATGTGATTGATTGCCTGTAACTCTGTTCTGTATTAACTTTGACAAAATAGCTTACTGAACTGCAATCAATGACTTGTATGCAATTTTAACTAGACCCATTTGGTGTCTTGACTTCAGTGAAGATTCCAGTGTCACAAAAATTGGTAGCAAGAAAATACATGTTCGATGGCATGTGTAGCTGTAGATACACATGCTTTGCATAGGTCAGCCATCTAGTGTGGGCTCGGAGTGTTGCAAGTTGTTTTTGCTCGAAAAATCTTTTTGAATCTCGAGATCGAGTGACTTATGCTCTCAGTGATACTGTACATGGGCATCAAGTCCTTTGTTAGATTGTTTTCTCTCCACTGTCGGTTTTGGACGTGTTTTACTCCACTCTGGTATTCCTCTGCTCGGTCTATTCTGAACTCCTCTCTTCCATCTTTCTTTTATCAACAGTATTTTATCTTGATTGTGTTTTCAAACCTAACATACTGAATCCTACTTTCTACGTCTGGGTCGGTTTACCTCCCTTTCGGGCCCCAACGCCCTTTTCGGGCCTACTCCTCCTTGTGGTTTCGAAATAT
This sequence comes from Pleurodeles waltl, assembly GCF_031143425.1. NCBI lineage: Eukaryota > Metazoa > Chordata > Amphibia > Caudata > Salamandridae > Pleurodeles > Pleurodeles waltl. Next base: position 739,393,011 of record NC_090442.1, on the reverse strand, counting down.
GCAGGGCTGATGGGACAGACTCCATTTCGGTTTTTCCCTCGATGCGATTCAAAATTCTCACACACCGACCAACACCTTTTTTGTCCCCAGAACATAAAGAGAACTGCAGCACTTGTCGGTCTTTTCGGTCCAAAAAGACCCTCCGGGACTGAAGAGGGCATCAGTTGGAGATTGCATCAAAAACACTGGATGACACTTCTGATATTTTTGGAGAAGAACATGCACAGGAGGAGATTGAAAACAAGGTACCCCTCTCTATTCAAGACTTCAAGTCCGATGTTGAATCTGACATAGAAAGTCAGCCGCTCACCTCAGCACAACCTTTGTGAGTAAATCAGCTCTGACCTCCTATATAAAGACTTTGTGGGGGGGAGGGGGGACAACATATAAACTGGTAGTCAGTCCACGACTGCCTTCGGTCCATGGTCTGATCCGAAAATTACATTCGGGTGCCCAGTCTTCCTCCTCTGCACCGAAAATTGCTAATACTAAGCTGTCTTAGGCATCGACCTTCGGCTCTGCAGCATCCCACATAGTCTAGGGATCAAGTCAACCCTTCGATCAGAATGTTTCGGCTCCAGGAAAGAAGTCTTCCACATCAGCTTCGGAGCTGACACCTTTCACCCGACACAAGCTTTCCACTCTGAAAACTTCGGAACCGAAGATGCTGTCTTCTGAAGTCTCTACTCATTCTTCCGAGGCAGCTTTACCAGTGTAGCCAATTCTTGAACTAATGGGTGCTTGTCAGCGACAGCTACACATACAAAAGGGAACAGGGAAAAAAATTGCTTCTCCCTCTATCCCAATCAAGATGACTTACTTTTCAAGAGACCTTGGACTCTGCTCCTTCTCCTAAAAAGGTCTCCAAGGACAAGACCCCAGTTCAACCTCAGCCTTCTACACCTCACTCTCCTGTTCTTCCTCCTACACCTCCACTACCTCTACCATCTCCTCTACCTATTATTGAGCCACAGTTTTCTCCACAAGATTCACCACCACCTCACAGAGATGATTTGGGCGAAATGCCACAGAATTTCGATCCATGGGATCCTTATGTTCCAGATCTCTTACTACCTAATTACCCTAATTTGTACCCTGCACGCCCTTCGCCTCCTCAAGATGCAACAACCTACCAACAGGTCATTTCACGGGCATCTGCATACCATATCCACACTGACCCTATCGAAGAGGATTTCCTCTTTGATACAATGACTACCACCCTTAAGGAAAGTCAGTTCCTGCCCATGTTGCCAGGTATGCTTAGGCACGCCACAGATATTTTTAAAGAACCTGTTAAGTCAAGAGTTATTACCCCAAGAATCGATTATAAAAAAAAATAAAAATAAAGCCATCAGGCCCAATATTTATTAGGTCACAGATATCTCCTGGCTATAGTTGTCAGCATAGCACGGAAACGGGCTATTAGCCAATCAACAGGAGATGCTCCTCCTCCTGATAGGAGAGCAAAAAACTCAATGCAGCAGGAAAAAGACAGGCTGCACAGGCTACTAATCATTGGCCTATTGCCAATTCACAGGCACTTTGGGCAAGATATGATAGGGCCCTCTGGGATGAGATGGAGAATCTTCTCCATTACCTCCCAGAGTAACATCGAAAAAAGGGACAGGAAATAGTTCCAGAAGGGCAAACTATTTCAGACAACTACATTAGGTGTGCCACTGATGCAGTGGATACCGCAGCTCGTGGTATGAATACCAGTATTATAAGAAGTCATGCTTGGTTCAGATGCTCAGGCTTCAAGCCAGAAATCCAGCAGACGGTTCTTAACATGCCTTTCTATAGAGAACACTTGTTTGGCACAGAGGTTGACACCACCGTAGAAAAACTCAAAAAGAATTCAGAAACAGCAAAAGCTATAGGGGCCCTACTCACCACATAGGGGTACTTTTCGCCAGCCACACTTTGGGGGATGCTTCAAAACACTACTGAGCCTTCCACCTCCCAAATCAAGCAAGGCACGCACTTCTACCCTAGAGGTTCCTACAGAGGGGCAAATAGAGGTAAGGCGTCCACCTCCACAGGTTCTACCTCAAATACACGCCAGTGACGTCTTACACCAGCCCACACCTCTCCTGTAGGGGGAAGACTAATACATTTCTATCCCCAATGGTCCAATATAACCACATATCAATGGTTTATATTAATTATCCAACATGGCTACTGTCTAGAACTCATTTCCACTTCACCAAATATTCCCCCTCCACTTGCAAACTTTCACTCGCCCATCTTACTCTTTTTAAAGAAGAGGTACAATCTCTTCTTCTCAGACGGGTTATAGCGCCAGTTCCCCTATCACAACAAGGGTGTTAGGAGCATATTCCCTATACTTCCTTATACTAAAGATAGATGGGTCACTAAGACCAGTTCTAGATCTCCGATCTCTCAATCTATACATTCTCTCATAGCATTTCTACATGGTCACTCTCCAAGATGTTATTCCCCTATTACAGCAAGGCAACTTCATGGCTGCTTTAGATCTGAAAGACGCATACTTTCACATTCATCTAGCACATCGCAAATACCTCAGGTTTGTCATTGTGGGAAATTTAAGGTTTTACCATTTGGCGTAACAGCCGCCCCCAGGTTATTCACAAAATGTGTAACGGTTGTTGCCGCATTCCTCAGAAGACAACACATCCATGTCTTCCCCTACTTGGACGACTGGCTCATCAAAGCCAGTACTGTCCAACAACGTCTGCAGCTTACTCAGTACTCAATAGACATTCTCCACACCTTGGGATTCACAATCAGATTTCTCAAATCCCATCCGCAGCCGTCACAGATACAGCCCTATCTGGGAGCAGTTCTCAATGCTCACTCAGGGTTGGCATATCCAAGCCCAGC